>NW_006921828.1:4604477-4630323 GCF_000298275.1 Orycteropus afer afer | reverse complement strand
TTTTGTTGTTAGCCCATTGTTGGAGAAGGAGTTAGTGGCTCTCGCTCAGTAAGTGAAGTTGCAGGAGGTGTGGGTGTAGTTGTGTCTTATGGGGACTATTGTTGTCTCCCACTCAGTTAGACACAAATTACAATTGAATAACCATCAAAAACTAAGAGCACGTGGACAAAAAGCACACCACGTAGTCACACAGGAACAGTAGCCAAAAAAAAGAAGAAATGGAAAAAGAAGAAGAAAAAACAAGCAAACCTGCAATATCTGGGGATAAGGCACTAAAAGAAAAAAAGTAGAGAAGGAGAATAATGAAAAAAAAATAGGAAAAATGCAAAAAGAAAAACAAGAGATGGAGTTAACCACAATAATAAAAAGGGAAGAAAAAAAAAAAGAACCTTAAATTAAAAAAAAAAAAAAAATTCAGCCAGGAGGAGGGAAAAGAAAAAATGCTGAAAAGTAGGACCTGGGAGGGGAAGATTAATAATAATAATAAATAGGACAAAAATATTATTAATAGTAGTTAATTTAAAACAGACAAATACAAGCAAACTAATCACCAGAAAAAAGAAAGTGAAAAAGAAAAAAATAAAAATAAAAGAGGAAAAAAAAAAGAGTCAGTGGAGGACAGGGCAGGGCACCCAGGCTCTGTCTGAGCACACAGACTGTGATGGAGTTCCTGTGTTCCCAGAAGGTAGGTGGGAGTGGGGGATGGCCGCACCTCTGTTCAACAAGCAGGTGTGGGGTATAAGAGTAACAAGAGGAATGTCATATCTTTTCAGTCTTGCAGGTCCCTAGTGTCCTTGGGGTTGCTGGAAAGCAAAACATGTTCTTAAGCCTCAGGAATCTGCAAGAACGCTGTCTCTTTAAATATCCAAAATAGTCAAGCCACTTTTAAACCCTGAGAATTGCCGTGCCTTCCGGTCCAGCAAAAGTCCACAGCTCAGCCCGCCCTTCTCTTCAGCTTCTCCATTTATTCCCCAACCACTGTGCCCAGTCCTCTGTGCAGTCCCTGGCTAGCAGGGCTGATTTTTTTGGTTAATTCTTAGGTTCTACCACCACTGGGGAATCTCCAAGCTGTCTGTGCCCTCAGGATCACTGCCAGACTGCAGCTCTGTATGTCTCCTTTTTTGGTATTTTCATGCAAATTCTTCTGCTAGTTGGGGTTTAGTCCACTTCTATATCCTTCCCTTCAAGGCTCAGGGGTTCAGGATTATCTTCTGTGTCTGTGTTAATTGGTTTCCCTTTTCTTTGTTGAAGAGTGTTTGTGCAGTTTTTCTGCCTAGTTTGCCATCTTGCTGCATTTTTACTTTTCTTAGTGGTTACACTGAAATAAATTCTTATCTCATTAAGTTTGGAACAGTCAGTTCCTCTCCACTTGGAAGTGTTGTAGTTAGAACTTTTATTCCCTCTGTTTTTTCTGGTGTTGTTTGCATATTGACTCGGTTATTTCTTTATGTACATTGTTTTATGAGCTTATTTTGAGCATCTATTGCTGGTTTGGTTTCTAAGTGATGATGTCAAGTGTCTTGATTTTAATTTGTTGTTCTCTGTTGTGGGTTCTCTATTGGAAGGACTCCCTTTAGCATTTCTTATAGGGTTGGTCTGGTTTTTTAATTACTGTTTGTCTGAGAATGTCTTGATTTTCCCCTCATATTTGAGGGACAGTTTAGCTGGATATAGATTTCTTGGTTGGAAGTTCTTTTCCTGTAGTGTTTTGTATATGCCTTCCATTATCTTCTTGCTTGTATGGTTTCTGCTGAGTAATCAGAACTTAGTCTTATTGGTTGTCCATTGTAGATGGCATTTCATTTTTCTTGAGCTGCTACCAAGATTCTTTCTTAGTCTTTGCTTTTGGAGAGTTTGATTATGATATGTCTTGCTGAGTTTTTCTTGGGGGTCTATCCTGTATGGGGTTGGTTGAGCTTCTTAGATATCTTTTCTTCCATCATGATATGGGGGAAATTTTCTGTTAACAAGTGTTCCACAATTTTCTCAGTGTTTTTTTTTTTGTTTTGTTTTTTTGTTTTTTTCTTAAAGCTCCTCTCATTCTGGAAGTCCAATCAGGCATATGTTGTTTCTTTTCATGCCATCCCATATAACTCTTAGGTTCTCTTCATTTCTCTTAAGTCTTTGTTCTGATTTTTCTTCATACAATCTGGCATCAAGGGATTAGTCTTCTACTTGGGAAATGTGTTTTTCAGTCAGTTCTAATCTACTTTTTTGTCCTTCCAATGTGTTGTTTAACTGTAATTTTATTGTTCATCTTCTGAATTTCTAACTGCTGTTTTTGTATGAGTTCTAATTGTGTATTCATCTTGTTATTTTGTTCTTGAATGGTTTTTCCAGGTTACTGTCTTCTCATTAATTCAGGTGTTTCCTGAATTTTTCCAGGTTACTGTCTTCTCATTAATTCTGTTTGGGTTTCCCCAAGCTCTTGGTGAGTACTATATACATACCTTCTAAATTCCTTCTTAGATATTTCTATTGCTTGTTCTTCTTCCATGATAGATAATTCTTTAGCCTGGTATTTTATTTCTATTGTCTTGTCCTTTTTTTTTTTTTTTTTTTTTTTGATTTGAGTTTTTCTGTTGTTTCCTAGATATTTTGAAGTTATTGTCTGTAACTCTTAGTTATATATTGATTTGGGTTGCTCTCCAGTTCTCTTTGTGTTGGTAGAATCACTGGTGGGGATGTGGATAAAGGTCTCTGTTTGTCATGAAGAGGACTTGGAGTTGGATTAAGCAGGTATTGTGGTGTTTACTGTGCTCCTTCTATTGGATGAGGCAAGGGAGATGGGGAAAGAAGAGAAAGAAAAGAAAAAAAAAAAAAGATGCCAGTAGCATGTCCTCATTTTCCATGTTTGGGCAAGGTGCTGCTGGCTCAGGCATTGTGGTTTGTTTCTTCCTGGGATGGCTACTAATGATGACACTGTACTGTCAATCAGAGTCTCGTGGTTCAGAATTAACAGAGACCCCAATGGGTAGAGGGCTCCTAGTTTTCACTTGGATCAAGAAGTTGCAAAAACCCAGTAGCTCAGCCCACTCTGTGCTAAAAAGTGGTTGTGGAAGGGCTGAACCCCAGCTCACTGCTGTGCTCTCTCTCTGGGGCTCTGCCTACTCAGAGGGAGTTTCCCCCTTTACCCCACTCCTTTTTTAACTTTGCAGCAGCCCAAGCCAAGGGGAGTTTTGATCTTTTTCCTGGTAAGTTTATCTACTCACTCAGCTCAGCTTCCAAGGTCTCTGTGATAAATTCCTGATGTGGGTATCCTGAGTCCCCAACACCTCTGTGGTTTCTGTGATGTTGTTCCTCCCCTCTTTCTCTCTGCTGATCTCTTCTGTATTGCTAATAAGTCCTCTGCTTCTCTGTTTCTCCGTCTCTCCACCAGCTGGGTAGTTTCTTTATTTTCCCCAGTTTTTAATCTACTCTTTTTCTCTGCCTCCACTAAATCTGGTGTCTTATCTTCTCCTTAGTTGCTCATAACTCCAGTATCTTTGTTTCTGTCTGCTTTACCTGGTTATTCAGGAATTAAGATGCCAGAGGGAACACATGTGTGGGCTACAGGTACAACGCCATCGTCGTCCATGTTGGCTGTTGTTAGCATCAGTTCAAGCAAGGCTAACAGATGTTGAGCGATCACCTCACATTCTTCTTGGACAAAGATAATCCCACTTAACAAAGGAAAGGCTTAAAGACTATTAAATTATTTTCTTCTCATCTTCTATAGCATTCACTGGGTTTGATATGTACACAGCAATATAATGGGATATCTGGCCCTCCAAAAACTAAATAATGCTAAAGGAACAAGACCTTGCACTTGAGGGTTCCAAAATCAAGATATGATTAGACTAAAAAATACCTAACATGATGGTGATTGCCCTCTTCTGGAATCTCAAGGAAACCATGTGGCACATCTGATGTTGTTTTTAGGTGCTGTTGAGTTGGCTTTGACTCGTAGTGATCCTATGAACAACAGAATGAAACACTGCCCAGTCCTGCACCAGACTTACTATACCCAAGCCCATTGTTGCAGCTGCTGTGTCAATCCATCTAATTGAGGGTCTTACCCTTTTTTGCCACTCTCCACTTTACCAAGCATATTATCTTTCTCTAGGGAATGATCCTTTCTGACAACATGACCCAAAGTAGATGAGATGACGTCTTATCATTCTTACTTCCAAGGAGCATTCCAGCTGCACTTCTTCCAGGACAGATTTATTCATTCTTCCGACAATCCATGGTATTTTTGGTATTCTTTGCCAACACCACAACTCAAAAGCATCAACTCTTTTTCAGTCTTCCTTATTCATAGTGAAGTCTTTATTTGGGTTTTGAGAGCTATATCTGGAAGAATTTGGAAATTCAGCCAGAGCCCATCCCCTAATCCTACACCAGGCCTCAGGACCTCTCCCAGCCACAGTGTCCTGGAGGTAAATAGAAGGAGAGAAGGATTTCCCCAGATAGTATGGCAGAATCCTCAGCAATATGATAGGATGTATGTTTTAGGATGACTCTCTGCCATGGATAATCATGCTAGTAGCTATTATTTATTGAGCATATCATATGTGAAAGCATTGTGGTGAACATTTTATGTGCATGTCTTATTTAATGTTCACACTCACTTTATGAGCTAGGCATTATGCTCATCTTATTTCACCTAGGAGAAAATTTGAAGCTAAGTGAGAGAAAACAAATGACAGAGCTAGAACCTCACCCCATATTTCTTGATTCCAAAACAAATGCTCTTGCCCACTGTGTTATAATGCTTCTGGTCATGGCTCTGCCAGTATTCGCATGGGGACATAGCAAGTCCTTTCCTGATTTTTTTTCATTCTCTTTATCCATAAACTTAAGGGGATGGACTCTATCCCTATGGCACTTCCATTACAATATTCTATGACTTTAGCTGTGTTGAATGCTTTATATCAAATAAAATACTGGTATAATCTACAGGCATGTGACTAATCTCAACTCCTTCTTTTCTCTTTGACTTTCCTCCAGTTTCCCTGAAGATGGATTGCAGAGAAGTAGTGTATGCATGCATTTTATTTTATTTCTTATTTAACTTAAACTGGCCCAAATAGGCCACCTACCCATTTGGAACAGTACTGGTTTCTGTGTCTGGTTCTGATCCTGAGGTCACCTGTCTTTTCCTCCAGTGATGTCTGGAAGAGCTCTCTGGGGGCACTTGACAAGTCTTGAGGGAGCAAGCTAATGGCTATGTTCAGTAAAATGTGTTCAGCCAAGTTAGAGGTGAGCCTTGATGAAAGCAGAGGGGTAATATCTGTCTCTCTAACAAATAGAAGAATTTGAGAATTTGTGAGTTCTCTGAGAGGCTGTGATAATAAATATATGTCACAATTTTATTCAGGTTTAGCTTATTTCCCTTTTCTGATTATTAATGAGAAGTTTATGAATATTAGAGATTGGTAAAACATTCCCTTCTCTCTCATAGATTATATGTGCACTCAAATGAAGTACAAAGATTTAGCAAAGAGAAAAGAAAGGGATACTAGAGAAAGTTCAAGTCCAATAAGGGAAGTGTTTAGTGTGAACGTTTAACTTCTGGAGGCGTAGTGCCTAAGGCATTTGACTGCTAACCAGAAGGATGGTGGTTCAAACCCACCAGCCACTCCTCGGAAGGAAGGTTGAGCATTCTACTTCTGTAATGACTGCCTCAGAAACCCAAGGAGGAGTTGCTATGAGTCAGATCTGACTCAACGGCAGTGAGTTTTGAGAACAATGCATAATACAAATATAAACTTAACTTGTCCAGTGATTGACTATGACATTTATAGCTAATGCAGCATTACAAATAGAGTTTTTGACCTCAACCCAACAATTAATGGCTAAAATGTGAGATAAGCAAGCATCATCCATTCATTTATTCACCTGCTTAGTTACTCTGTCAAGAGTTTTAGGGAATGTCGTGGAACTCAGCTCCCTTACCCTACTACAATCCAGCTAACTCCTACCAGTGGTCTTCTTTTAGCTTAACTGTTACTGACTGGTTCCTTCTACCTCTAAACTATGTTGGTACCACTCATGTGTGCTCAGAAATGTACTCTACCTTTAATAGTGCTTAACACATTTTATTGCAGTTCTTTATTTCTCAGTTGGAGAACCTTTGGCATTCTGGTCAGGACAAGTTTTCATTGTGTTAAGTTGTTTCATACGCTGATCACTAAATGGTATCAGCTTCTCCCAGTCATTTGGATAATGAGAGATGCCACCCAAACACCAGCTATGGGCGAACATTTTTCCTAGTTGAGAACTAATGGAAAAATATAAATTCCAAAAAGTTAGGTTTTATACATGTCTTGGTGAAGATTGTATTCCTTGTATCTAGCATACTGTCTGGTATACAAGTAGTGACCAAAAAAGAACATTTTCTTGAGTGAGGGCGTTTGTTTGGACACTGTTATGGAGAGAGGGGAAGACAGCAAAGCTGATGAATACAGATAGAGAAGAACTCTGGATGCTGTATGTCTTCCACCATCCAGTTTGTTGTGAATATTGTTTCTCTAGAACATTCCTGGTTTGATGAGGTGGTGATGGTGGTGGTGCGAGATTGAGAATAATGAAGTATATGGTACATTTCTTTCTAATTAGGATAGGGTGGAGCTTCTGGGAATACTTTTATTCCCTCATCAATTTCATGTTGTTTTGGTTACCTAGTGCCACTCTGACAGGAATATACCACAAATGGGATGGCTTTAATAAACAAGAGTTTATTTTCTTACAGTTTTGGAGGTTAGAAGTCCAAGTTCAAAGTGCTGGTCTCTAAAGGCTGGGTGAAAGCCCCTCAACCTTGGGCTTCAGCTCTACCTCCTGCTTCTAGCCCACTGAAGCTGGAGGCTTTTCTTCACTCAGACAGCTGCTCGCTGCTGAGATTGACAAGTAAAAAGGCACAGTCCCAATGTTACCAAACAACACAGCATGCCACTAATTCAAGTCCAATGAAAGTCCCAAGATCATCAGAGCTATTGAATGAAGAAGAGTAGGCTACATGCAGGGTTCAAGTATGCTGAAAAGCTAGAAACTTTCCTCCAAGTTGCTTCTTATATACTGGAGGCAGCCCATATCCCTAAAGCAGCTACTCAGCTCCTCGAGTAGATTCCACCATGGAGTTAATTACCAATCTCACCATGGGGACTAACTACATACAACTGCCCACCCATTCAACCAGGCCCAGCCAGCTGACATACAACCTTAACTACCACATATGTCATTCACCTTTTGCATATCTGGAGATAACATTCATAAAATAGAGAAACATAAGATTTTTTTTTTTGGGTTTTTTTATTTAGGAATCATACTAGGATTTTGCTGTAGACAGACATTTTCTCACTTAGTGAACAGTAATATCTCTGCATTAACATTTGAAAAGCAGATACAAAGCCTGATGGCTTTTGCATTCATTCTTCTGTGCCTATAGTAAGAATTATTCATAGGATTGTGTCTGAACTTTAGACAGCTGTTTGGTACTTTTGCTTCAATTTCTTCCTTTATGGGATAAATTAGAAATTGCTAAAACCCAAAGAACTTGACATTTGAAAGCCACCATAAAAATATGAGAAGGAAGATTTTAGGAGGCTCGTATAAGTTGTGTGTCTTGGTTTCTTGGCTGTGTGATCCTCCAAAGATACTAAACTAATCTCAGGAATCTTGATGTTTAACCACATAGGCTTGCACACAGACACACATGCACACACATACATACAGTGTTTATATATAGGAAATATAAAGACCATAGGATGAAAGAAGAAACAAAGATCTATCCATTAGCATTCATATAACTCCTGAGCATTTAATTAAGCTGAGAGCTTCGTAGTTGCCAGTGCAAAAATGGAAACATAAATTATATGGTTCTTTTTGTTAAATCAGTTTCCTTCAGGAGACAAGAAATCAAGACATAATTTTACCTTGGATGATAAGAGTTTTACTGCTGGAATATTCCAGAAAGTATGGAAATAGTAGAAACCTTCTCAGCTTTTTAGCCAGGACTCATTCAGAGCTCAAATGTTTACAATGGTATCATGGTTTTAGTGGCCCAAGAGCAACCCTGAAGTCAACTACCTTTATGATCAGATTTTTTTATCTACCTATTTGTTTTTTACTGTCTTACTAAGTTTATTGTCAACTATCTATGTATATCTTGCATTTCAATTCCCCAAGACAGAACTAACAGCACAGTTGGCCACTCTTCAACATGGACCATTTCTGCTGGGCAGAGTACTCAAGCCAAATCACCCTAAAGATCATTTCCCAGCATAGAGAGTTCCAGTGCAACCAGTTGTTACACATTTGGCCTGGTCAAATGGTAATAGCATACCAGCTTCTGGGTGAGCATCTTGTCACTGTTTTCTCAAAAGAAGGCAATGTAACTGGCAGGAAGTATGAGGCTTCATGACCATTTGATACACTCTCCTCATCAGAAAGGAAGAAGCCAGCATTGACTGCTCTCTTCCCCACCCAAGGAAAGATGCATAATTCCTGGAACATAGTAAGAATAGAATGTGCAATCTCTCCATTTTAGTCTAACTTGTACAGGGCACTGGAGGGTGTTCACGCTTGCCTAGACCTGGGTTCCTGGATTTTCTTTTCAAGCAGGAATGCTAACAAATAGAACATGTGAGAGAGTCTGAATAAGCAACTACATTATTTTTTGCCTTCAATGACTTGAGTAACTATAATGACTAAGTGAGAGAAACAACAGGTCTACAGAATCTAGAAATCTACTTGATATGCTATAAGGTCAAGTTATAAGGAAAGTAAACCTTTCCTTGACTTTTTACAACAAAGGGATCATCCAATATTTGTCCTTCTGTGATCAACTTATTTCACTAGCATAATTTCCTTCAAATTCATCCACATCGTGAGACGATTTGTGTATTCTTCATTATTCTTTAGTATAGCATAGTATTCCATATATATAAAACTAAATATATATAACTAAATTCTTCTCCTTTCTGACATCATTTTTTAATCTCCTAAACTCCTCATTCTATTTTACACAGGGTCACTATGAGTTGGAGGCAACTCAATAGCACCTAACAACAAACTCTTCCTTAGACCTTTTCTCAAGATGGAGATACTAGATCATTTGTGACCCCACTTGAAATTACAGTCTGTTTCATTTGCATGTGGATCTCCTCATTTAATACCAGGATAAACAGAAGTGAAGTATCCTCAGTGAAGTATTTAGCAAGGACCACATTTCTACATATTCAGATTCCTGCTGTGTTCTTGGCCTCACCCTTGTATTCAAAGGTATGCTAATTATTCCATGATTCTTCTTGATTTCTATTACTGTATTATCCTTTCTTTCACCATGATTTCTGACTGTAAGATGTACTTATTTGCTCTTTTTTTTTTTATGAACGAACTATGTGTTTTGTTTTGTTTGTTTGTTTTAATTTTATTGTGCTTTGGGTACAAATTTACAGAGCAAATTTGTTTTACATTTAACAGTTCGTGTACATTTGATTTCATGCTCCGATTACCATCCCCAACCATAATGCGTTCTCCTCCTCTCCCTTCCCTGTGGCTACCCCCTCCCTGTGCCCTTCTTCACTATGCACTCCTGTCTGCCCAGCTTTCCCTCTGTGTGAATGCTACTCCCCTGGTGCCCCGAGGCCAATTGCTCTAAGGGGTGTATCTCCCTAGAGTAGGTGAGTGCATATTGCCCTGGGGTAAGTATTCTGCGTGTAGGTCTTTTTACTATTGGACTGAGAGCCAATACATGGGAGTGAGTCCAATTCTAGGCCCGAAGGGTAACCCGGGGCCATAGTCTCAAGGGTTCCACCAGCTTCTTTCTGACCACTAATTCTGGTCATTTTTGTGTTTTTGAATTTTGTTCCACATTTTTCCTCCCACTCTATCCAGTTCTCCAGTTTTTATCCCTTTCTGAGTTGTTGGCATTGGTAGCTGGGCACCGTCTAGTTCTTCTGGTCTCAGGGTCCATCTTATCCTTGAACTAATTGTTTCCAGATGTCTCTGATTTTCTTCACTCTTTGCTTCAGATGGGAAGAGGCCAATAGATGGCCACTCAAAAGCTTTTAAGACCCCAGTCAGTAAGGTTGTCGAACAAGATTTTTATGTACTATGTTGTGCCAATTGAGCTTGGTATTCCTCAATACTATGATCCTGATTCCACAGGCCCAGTGATACTCTCTTTCAAGGTGTTTGGTTGTCTCTGACAAGCTACTTCAACCCTGTCTTCTGTTGCTTTTGTAATGTATGTGGCTTATTCTGTAGCACAACTGCATATGTAAGATTACCTTCAGCCAAATCTATCTTTGTTCTTGGGTATATTCCTGTTTGCTGACTCCCATCTAATCTTCTCACCTTTCTATGGCTTTGCCCATAACCTGGTGTTTGGTGCCAGTGATAGTACAGTATTGTGCATGTACTAGTATTTGCCTCTGTTGTCTGTACCTTTTGTCCATGTTTCTGTTTTTCCTTTCTCCAGACTCACTAGGCTGGTCACAGACTCTTTCCATACCACCCCTCCCTTCACCCAAATTAACATGGGATGCCCAACTAGTCTAAAATTTTTCTTCCCCTTCCTTCCCATCCCTGGTAACCTACAAACTGAGTTTCCTTCCCTAAGTAAACTTTCCCTTGATTTTTTACAGTAATGGGCTCATACAATATTTGTCCTTTTGTTATTGACTTATTTCACTCAGCATAATATCCTCCAAATTCATTCACATTGGGAGATGATTCATGTATTCATTATTCTTTAATGTAGCATAGTACTGCATTGTACGAATGTACCATAGTTTGGTTATCCATTCATCTGTTGGGCATTTAGGTTGTTTCTATCTCTTTGCTATAGTGAATTGTGCTGCAGTGAACATGAGAGTGCATATGTCTGTCTGTGTCCTGCCTGTCTTTCACCTCTTTAGGATATATGCTTAGTAATGGAATTGCTGGATCAAATGGTATTTCTATTTTCAGTTTTTTAGGAAATGCCATGCCATTTTCCACAATGGTTGTACCATTTATCAGTCCCAGCAGCAGTGTATGAGAGTTCCAATCTCTCCACAACCTCATTTGTTATTTTCTGTCCTGTTGAACTTTGCTATTATTGCTGGGGTAAGGTGATATCTTGTTGCTTTGATTTGCATCTCTCTAATGGTTAATGATTGTGAGCATTTCCTCATGTGTTTGTTGGCTGCCAGTATATCATCTTTCATGAAGTGTCTGTTCTTTATGAACCAACTTTGATATCTGTACCTTATCTTACATTATGGTTCCCATCCATTTAGAATATTCCCATTTAATAGGTTTCATTGTTATAGGAGAGATTTTCTTAGAATCAAATTTTAAAATAAAATTCCCATATGGACCCTTATATTGTTGTTGTTGTTATATGCCGTTGAGTCAGACCCGACTCATAGCCAGCCCTCCTTGGGTTCCTGAGGCAATATCACTATGGAAGTGGATTGCCCCATCTTCCTTCCAAGGAGTGACTGGTAGATTTGAACCGCCAGCTTTCTGGTTAGCAGTCATGTGTCTTAGGCACTATGCTACCAGAGCTCCCGGACTCTTATATAGGGGTTGAGTAATACAATTGATGAACAATTGATGATGATTTGTATAGCAAAATTAACATAGTTTGGCTTTTACCACCACACAACCCTCCCAAGTGTGTAATTGAGGAGTTATATGTGGGACTTCCATGACTGAAGAATGCCACTTTTTACCCTCCATTTCTTTGTTTTACATCTCCTGCTTGTGACAGGTTTGTCCCCATTTTTGTCCTTTTGTTGATGTTGCTCAGGATAGTTTCTAAGAATGGGAAATGTCAAGTTAAATAGTGTGACAGGACTTGGTGAATGATTGAATCAGCTCTTGACCACCAACAGCATTGTCAACCACGGCTGCTGAATTAATGAGAAAAATTAAAACTCATTTATCAGAGGTCAAGAGAGGCTCTCTTTGGTGATGTGCCTTCACATGATTGATGGTCATTTTTCCACCCTTCATTTTAACATCTTTGATTTTGAGAACTACCTGTGACAGAACACCACTTAAGATCAATGACCAGTGTCAGGAAGAAAAAAACACTGTTGAGATTTGAGAGGCAGCACCTTTGAAGGAGCTGAGTGTCAGAAGGGCTGTATTAGAGTCCTAGCTATGTGCCCTTGGAGATATCATTTACTTTTTTAAAGGCTTTTTTTTTTTTTAACCTGTAAAATTCAGGTAATAATGTTACTCGACTACTGTACAGCTTTGTTTCAATGTAAAAGTTTGCAATCTGTGAAACACATTGAAAATATATTATCTATGACAATTTATATATATATAAATTTGTATATATGTACATGGAGCTCTGGTGGCATAGTACATAAGGCATTTGGGCATTTGACTGCTAACCAGAAGGCTGGTAGTTCAAACCCACCAGTTACTCCTTGGAAGGAAGACTGTGCAATCTACTTCCATAGAGATACTGCCTTGGAAACCTTAGGAGGGGTCACTATGAGTTGAAATTGACTCAACAACAGTAAGTTTTGACTAGATATATATAAAAACCGAACCAAACTCACTGCTGTTGAGTTGATTAGACTCATAGCAACTCCTCTTTGGGTTTCCGAGATGGTATCTCTACAGAAGTAGATTGCTTAATATTCCTTCTTAATAGATGCTGGGTTTGAATTTTCAGTCTCCTGGTTAGCATTCAGATGCCTTAAGCACTACAGAACCAGAGCGTATATGTATATATACACACACATATATACATATGTATGTGAATATATATTATATTATATATTATATATATGCTGTTGTTGTTAGCTGCCATCGAGTTGGCTCTGACTCATAGTGACCCTATGTACCATAGAACAAAACACTGTCAAGTCGTGTGCCATTCTCACAATCCATATATATGTATACACACACACACATATATGCATATATATATACATATGTATGTACAATGCTGTCAGTGATAGGATAATATCCATACGCCTACAAGGAAGACTTGTTAATGTGACTATTATTCAAATTTATGCCCCAACCACCAAAGCCAAAGATGAGGAAATTGAAGATTTTTATCAACTTCTGCAGTCTGAAATTGACCAAACTTGTAATCAGGATGTATTATCTATCACTGGTGAGTGAAATGCAAAAGTTGGAAACAAAGAAGAATCACCGGTAGTTGGAAAATTTGGCCTTGGTGATAGAAATAATGCTGGGACTCACATGGTAGAATTTTGCAAGACCAACGACTTGTTCATTATAAACATCTTTTTTCAACAACACAAACGGAGGCTGTACACGTGAACTTCACCAGATGGAACACGCAGGAATAAGATTGCCTACATCTGTGGCAAGAGGCGGTGGAAAAGCTCAATATCTTCAGCCAAAACCAGGCCAGGAGCTGATTGTGGAACAGACCATCAACTGCTCATATGCAAGTTCAACTTGAAGTTAAAGACAATGAAAACAAGTCCAAGAGAGCCAATATATGATCTTGAATATATCCCTCCTGAATTTAGAGACCACCTAAAGAATAGATTTGATGCATTGAACACCAATGACCAAAAACCAGAAGAATTGTGGGAGGATATCAAGAACATTATCCATGAAGAAAGCAAGAGATCACTAAAAAGACAAGAAAAGAAAAGAAGACAATCACCAGAATATTTGAGACTATTGTGGTAGTTAGGAGCTCTGATAGCATAGTGCCCAAGGCATTTGACTGCTAACCAGAAGGCTGGTGGTTCAAACCCACCAGCCACTCCTCAGAAGGAAGATGGGGTGATCTACTTCCATAGTGATATCACCTCGGGATGCCAAGGAGGAGTTGCTATGAGTCAGGTCCAACTTGAGGGCACATCACAACAACAACAGCAACATTGTGGTAGTTAAGATTGTGTGTCAACCTGGCTGGGCCTGGTTGAGTGGCTGGGCAGCTAGTGGTGGTTATTCCCTATAGCAATCAACTCCATGGTGGCATCTCTCACAAGCAGCTGAGTAGCTGATTTAGGAATGAAGTCTGCTTCCCATATATAAGCAGCAGCTTTGGGAATGGAATCTAGCCTTTTGGCATGTTTGAACCATGCATGTAGCTGTGTCGCTGTTCAGCAGCCTGCAGTGCTCTGCCAACCTTGGGACTTTAGATGGACTTGAATCAATGGCCTCCCATGTTGTTTGGTAACATCAGGACTGTGCCTTATTACTTATCAACCTTGGGCTTGTTAGCCTCAGCAGCCAGTAGCTGCTTGAGTGAAGAGAGGCCTCTAGCTTCATTGGGCCAGGAGCAAGAGGCGGAGCTGAAGCCCAATAGAGGGGCTTTCACACAGCCCCTAGAGCTTGGCACTTGGAATTCGGACTTCTAACCTCCAAAAATTGTAAGAATAAACTGTTTGTTAAAGCCATCCCATTTGTGGTTTCTTCTGTTAGAGTGGCACTAGGTAACCAGAACAAATATCATTGCAGCTACTGTGCTGAACCATCACACTGAGGGTCTCCCATTCCTTTACTGACCCTCTGCTTCACCAAACTTGATGGTTTCCTCTACTAATTCATTCCTCCTAATGATGTGTCCAAAGCAAGTGAGTCAGATATTTATAAGTCTATAAGAGAACTCAGTCAGTCCTATGCTGGGTCTGCCTTAGATAGTGTTAATAAGTACTATTTTGTAGGAGATATGACACTATCAAACAGAAGGCAAGAAAATTTTGCTATGCATGAAAAGATTCTTATGTGCCAGAATAATTGACCAGAATTTTAAATACATCTACATAAATAATATGGTTATTACAGTTATCTATTTCTATGTAAACCTACCAGCCTACAAAAGTACACATTTATTATCTCACAGTTTCTATGGGTTAGGAATTCACCTTAATTTGGTTGTTCTGGACCAGAGTCTATCATAAAGCTGTAGTCAACATACCACCTGGGGCTGCAGTCATCAGAAGGCTTGAGTGTGACTATTGGAGGAGGCCTCAGTTCCTTGCTGGCAATTGGCCAGAGGAGGTGTCAGTTTTTCACCTTGTGGACCTCTTCATAGAACTGATTAAATGTTATATTAGTTTCCTAGGGTTGCTGTACTAAGTAAGATAAACTGTATATGTTAAAACAACAGAAATGTATTCTCTCACAGTTCTGGAGGTCAGAAGTCCAAATTGAGGGTGTTGACAGAGCAATGATCTCTCTGAAGGCTATAGAGGAAGATTTTTCCTCGTCTCTGCCAGCTTCTGCTAGCCCTGCACATTCTTTGGCTTGTGGTAGCGTTATTCCAATCTCTGCCTCGATCTTCACATGCCCCTATTCCTTTTGTGTGCTAGTCTTCTTATTATAAAAATACCAGTCATAAAGGGATTAGAGCCCACTTAATGACCTTATCTTCTGCAGTGATCCTATTTTCAAATAAGTTCATATTCACAGGTTCCAGGGTCTAGAACTTCAACATGTATTTTTGGAAACACAATGCAGCCCATAACAATCTACCCTTTGGCTCATCCCATGTATAAAATACATTCCACCATCCCAACATCCCCAAAAGTCTTAACCCATTGTAGTAACAGTTCTAGGGAAGGATCCTTTCTTGCCTCTTCCTAGCTTTTGGTGGTTGCCACCAATCCTTGGTGTTTCTAGGCTTGTAGATGCATCACTCCAATCTCTGCCTGTCATCACATGGCGTTCTTCTTATCTATCTCTGTGTCTAAATTTTCTTCTTTGTACAAAACACCAGTTATTGGATTAGGGCACACTCTCATCCACTTTGACATTATCTTAACTTGATTACATCTGCCAAGACCCTATTTGCAAATAAGACCACATCCATAGGTACCAGGGGTTAGGACTTGAGCATATCTTTTGGCTGGACACTGTTCAACCCATAACACTCTGCCCTCTGGCCCCCTTACATTCATTTCCTTTTCAAGTGCAAAAGATATTCATCTTATCTCAACACCCTAAAAGTCTTAACTCATTGCAGTATCAACTCTAAGTTCAAAATATTATCTAAATAAAATAACTCAAAAAGTCCCAAATCTCATCTTTTAAAACATCTAAATTAGGTATAGGTGAGAATCTGAGTATGGTCCATCCTAAGAAAAAATTCCTTTTCCTACCTTGTGGGACACAATTCAACCCATAGCAAGTGTCTTCACTAAAAGGCAGATAGCTTCCCTCAGAAAGAGTGATCCACATGAGAGAGGAAGGAGGAAGCCACAATGCATTTTATGACCTAGTCTTTGAAATCACACACTGCCACTTCTACCAATGTTACTAGATAAAATACAAGATGCTCAGTTAAATTTCAGATAATTTTCAGTACAAGTGCATCCCATTCTTAGACCTGAAGGATGTTAAGAAAAAGAGTAGCTAGCATTTTCAGCTCCTACAGAGGAAATTTTAAGCTTCTACCTGGATTTATAAAGTGAGTATTTTCCCAATCATTGTAAGAGATTCAGATACCAATAGTCGAAATAAGTAACAAATGGTGATTACAAGCTCCTTAAATAATATGGCACATATTAACTTCTAAACAAATGGAAGCTGGCTATATGCAGTTGATGTAAAAATTTTAGAATGATTAATGTTGAATCTTAAGTGAGATAGAGGAAGAAAAAAACATTTCCCTCTCAAACTCAAGGTGCTACAATATTGTTGATTTCTACCTCTTTTTCTCCCTTTGTAGCTATCAATTGAGTTAAAACATGAATTTAAAATGTAGAGAAATTTAGAGGCATAGCCACTCCTCGGAAGGAAGGTTGGGCAAACCTACTTCTGTAGTGATACTGCCTCGGAAACCCAAGGAGGGGTAGCTATGAGTCGGGGCCGACTCGACGGCACATAACAACAATAGCAACAACAGCAAACACACAGACAACCACTGGAAAGCTTCCTCAGATGTAGCTGAAGTTTTCCAAATGCCTACATTTCTTGAAGGGCATTGCTATAATTAGATACTTTTATCCTGGCCCCCATATTCTGTTTATAGTATAACTGCTCCCCATCAGAGAAAAATACAGAGTACTTGTAAATTTGGAAACACAGATGAATGAAATATTGTTAAAGATCACTTCAATTGGTTAAAACACACATATGTATATGTTATGTTTTCAAATTTTATACACACCCTATAGTAATGCCAGAAAATGTAAAAACACAGTAAAAGCTGTCAAGACATCGAGATAATTAGTGACTGAAAGAAAAGCAATTTAATATAAATGGCATAGTGAAATCTGCGTTTCTGCCAAATGAACCAATATGAGCATTTACACTGATCATGGAGATGAAGTCAAGGTGGAGACAATCTAGCATAGTCTATGTAGTTCCCATTCTGGCTATTTGACTTTTGGCCAGTTACTTATCTCTTTCAGCCTTGATTTCCTGAATTGTGAAATGGGGTTAATACTAGTACCTATGTCAAAGTGCTTTTCTTTCTTTCTTTCTTTTCAGATTAAATAAATTAAATTTTTTATATAGCCAAAGCTCAAAATCTGTTAGTAATAATTATTCAGGAGTAAGTGAAATACAAAAATGAGTAGGATGTGCACCTATTGGGGAATTATCATTATTCTGTTTTGAATGGCTAGTCAAAAAAAAAGAGAGAGAGAGAGAAACTTTGACTTTCACATATCTGGTTATCCAGATTTGATGTGGTATAACAGGTGGGGGATCTAATTGGTGTGTCATCTATGAAGCAATGGCAAATCATCCTAAGATTGTACCCCACAGACAAAATATATAGTAAAGCATGGAGACCCAATGCTAAAGTGAACTATGCATTAGTTTAAGTCTGACTCAGTCAGCAATTGCCATAATGCCACATGACAAACTACTCCAAAAGTCAGTGGCTAACAAAAATAAGCATTTATTTCTGACTAGGAGCTCTGGTGGTATAGTGCCCAAGGCATTTGACTGCGAATCAGAAGGCTGGTGGTTCAAACCCACCAGCCACTCTTTGGAAGGAAGACTGGGCAATCTACTTCCATAGAGATATCGCCTTAGAGACCCAAGGAAGGGTCGCTGTGAGTCAGAACCAACTCGATGGCAATGAGTTTGGTTTTTGGTTTTGTATGTGTATGAAGTAGCTGAGCTTGGCTGAGCTTAGCTCCAGACTGCAGATTGTGTTCATGTCAGCTTTATGATTTTCTCATTTTTCATGGATCAGCAACTAGTTACTCAACAAATGTTCTTCTCATGCTAAAATAAAAGCAGAAGCACAAGAGTGCAAGCTGAATTGAGCAAACACATTTGAAATCATTGCTCATGTCATTCCTGCAAACATCACATTGGTCAAGACAAGATGCATGGCCAACTCTAAAGTTAAAGGACAGAATTTACACTCTGCCTAGTAGGATGTTATAAAATGGGTGTGGATATGTAAGACAACTACAGATAAATGAAGAATCAAAATCAGTGACCAGATTTACCAGAGTCATTTCTGTTTGAACTTTTGCACATGTATTAATTTGCTTTTGGAGCACTACTGAAAATGAAAAGAAACAGCTGAAAAAATCCATTAATAATCAGAATGTGGAATGTACAAAGTATGAATCAAAGGAAATTGTAGATTTTAAAAAAATGAAATAAAACACATAAATATTAATATCCTAGGCATTAGAATGAAATGGACTGGTATTGGCCATTTTGAATCAGATAATCATATGGTCTTCTGAATGGAGGATGACAAGTTGAAGAAGAATTGTATTTCATTCATTGTCAAAAAGAACATTTCAAGGTCAACCTTGAAGTACGATGCTGTCAGTGATAGAATAATATCTATGTGCCTGCTAGGAAGACCAGTGCTATTATTCAAATCAACACACCAACCACTAAAGCCAAAGATGATGGAATTAAAGATTTTCACCAACTACTGCAGTCTAAAAATTACTGCTGATTGGAACGTGAAAGTTGGGAACAAAGAAGGATTGATAGTTGGAAAATATGGCTTTGCTGGTAGAAATGATACCAGGCACTATATGACAGAATTTTGTGCAACCAACAACTTACTCATTGCAAATACCTTTTTTTGAACAGCATAAATAGTGACTATATACATGGATCTTGCCAAATGGAATACATAGGAATCAAATCAAACACATCTGTGAAAAAAGATGATGGACAAGCTCAATATCATCAGTGAGAACATGGCCAGGGGCCAATTGTGGAATAGAACATCAATTGCTCATATGCAAGTTTAAATTGAAGATGAAGAAAATTAAAACAAAGTCCATGAAAGCCAAAATAAAACCTTGAGTATATTCCACTTGCATTTAGAGACTGTCTGAGAATAGATTTGAAATATTGAACACCAATGACCAAAGACCAATTAGTTGTGGGATGAAATCAAGGACACATTTGTGTAGAAAGCAAAAGGTGATTAAAAGACAGGAAAGGAAGAAAAGATCAAAATTATATGAGACTCTGAAACTTGCTTTTGAATGTAGAATAGTAGCTAAAGCAGATAGAAAAAAAATGATAAAGTAAAAGAGCTGAACAGAAGATTTCAAAGGACAGCTCAAGAAGACATAGTTAAGAATTGTAATGTAATGTGCAAAGACCTGCAGTTAGAAAATCAATGAGAAAGACACACTTGGCATTTCTCAAACTGAAAGAACTGAAGGAAAAAAAAAATCAGGCTTTGAGTTACAATATTGAAAGGTTCTGTGGGCAAAATGTTGAAAAATGCAAAAGAAGATGGGAGGAATACACAGAGTCACTGTAGAAAAAGAATTGGTCAGCATTCAACCATTTCAGGAGGTAACATATGATCCAGAACTTATGGTATTGAATCGAGAAGTTCAAGCCACACTGAAGGCATTGGCAAAAAACAAGTCTCCAGGAATTGACAAAATACCAAATGAAATGTTTCACCAAATGGATGCAGTGCTGGAGGTACTCACTTCTATATGACAAGAAATTTGGAAGATAGCTACCAGGACAACCAATTGGAACAGATCCATATTCGTTCCCATTCCAAAGAAAGGTGATGCAACAGAATGCAGAAATTGTCAAACAACATCATTAATATTGGGAGTTCTGTTAGCGTAGTGCCTAAGGCATTTGACTGCTAACAAGAAGGCTGGCGGTTCAAACCCACCAGCCACTGCTTGGAAGGAAGATTGGGCAATCTACTTCAGCAGATATACTGCCTCAGAAACCCAAGGAGGGGTCGCTATGAGTTGAATCGATTTGACAACAGTGAGGTTTTTTTTTGATGTTGTTATTTTTTTGTTTGTCATTAATATCACATACAAGTAAAATTTTGCTGAATATAATTTTAAAAATTACAGCAGTACATTGATAAGGAACTGCCAGAAATTAAAGCTGCATTCAGAACAGGATGTAGAACGAGGATTGTCATTGCTGCTTTCAGGTGGATATTGGCAGAGAATACCAGAGGATGTTTACCTGTGTTTTATCAACTCTGCAAATGCATTTGGCTGTATGGATCATAACAAATTATGGATAACATTTGGAAGAATGGGAATCACTTAATTGTGCTCATGAGGGACTATACATAGACCAAGAAGCAATCATTTGAACAGAACATACTGCATGGTTTAAAATCAGAAGAAGTGTGTGTTAGGGTTGTATCCTTCCACTATACTTATTCAGTCTGTATGCTGAGCAAATACTCTGAGAAGCTGGATTGTATGAGGAGCAATGCAGCATCAGGATTGGAGGAGAACTCATTAGCCTGAAATATGCAAGGAACACCATCTTCCTTGCTGAAAGTGAAGAAGCCTTGAAATACTTACTGATGAAGACAAAGATTACAGCCTTCAGTATGGTTTTTACCTCAACATAAAGAAAAAAAAAATTCTCACAACTGGACCAATAAGCAATATCATAATAAATGGAGAGAAGATTGAAGTTGTCAAGTATTTCATTTCACTTCAATCCACAATCAATGCCCATTGAAGCAGCGGTCAAAATATCAAATGACGTGTTGCATTTGGCAAATCTACTGCAAAAGACCGCTTTAAATTGTTAAAGGGGAAAGATGTCACTGTGAAGATGAAGGTGCACCTAACCCAAGCCATGGTATTTTCAGTTGCCTCATATACATGTTAAAGCTGGACAATGAATAAGGAAGTCCTAAAAAGAAAGATGTTTACTTGTGTTTTATTGACTATGTAAAAACTTTTAACAGTGTGGCTCATAACAAATTATGGACAACATTGAGAAGAATGGAAATTCCAGAACACATAATTGTGCTCATGAAGAACCTATACATAGACCAAGAGGCTGTAATTCAAACAGAACAAGGGGATACTGCACGGTTTAAAATCAGTAAGGAACTTCATCAGGGTTGTGTCCTTTCACCATACTTATTCAGTCTGTATGCTAAGCAAATAATCTGAGAAGCTGGACTATATGAAGAAGAATGCAGCATCAGCAGCTAATGGTCTCCTAGCATCAGAAGTGAAGAAGAACGCACACACACACACACACACACACACGGGCATTTAGAAGCAATCAGCCATAGGACACAATGGCCCTCAAGACCAGAAGAACTAGATGGTGCCCAGCTACAAATGCCAAGCACTCAGGAGAGGATCAAATCTGGAGATCCTGGATAGAGTGGGAGGAAAAACATGGAAAAAAATCCAAAAACTCAGTAATGATCATCTGGTCAGATGAAGTCTGGTGAGACTCCCAATACTATGGCACTGAAATACATTCGGCACATGGAATAAAACTCACCCCCAGGGGCGAGCTCTCAACCCAATAGTTAAGATGTACACACACACAGCACTCAACCCAGGATGCTGCACCCACACACTCAATGGTAATACATCCCTTAAAGCAATAGACATGGGACACCAAAGGATGAACGTTCAAACTGAGGAAATGCAGGACAAACAGGAGTGCATAAATATGAGGGGCACAGGGGGAGGGTTGCAGGGTAGGGAGGGGAGGAGGGTTAGGGTTGGACATGGCGAGTGGGGAATGAAACTAAATGGACGTGTGACTTTAAATGTAAAACAAGCTCTTAATAAAAGAAAAGAAAACATGGGAAAGGATTTTAAAAAATTGAAAACTTACTGCATACACAGCATTTTACTAAAAAGATATCTCAAAGTTAGAATAAAAATCAGAATCTGATTTTTTAGTTGTGCTTAATAATAATAAATTCCATTTACTGAGTAAAAAAAGAATGCAGCATCAGGATTGGAGGAAGACACATTAACAACCTGCTATACGTAGATGATGCAATCTTGCTTGCTGAAAGTGAAGATGACTTGAAGCACTGTTTGATGAAGATTAGACTACAGTCTTCAGTATGGATTAAACCTCAACATAAAGAAAACAAAAATCCTCACAACTGGACCAATAAGCAGCATCAAAATAAATGGAGGAAAGATTGAAGTTGTCAAAGATTTCATATTTCTTGGATCCACAATCAGCACCAATGGAAGCAGTAGTCAAGACATCAAACGACATATTACATTGAGCAAATCTGCTGCAGAAGAACTCTTTAAAGTGCTGAAGAGCAAAGATGTCTCTTTGAAGACTAAGGTGCACCTAACCCAAGTCATAGTATTTTCAGTCATCTTATAGGCACATGAAAGCTGGGCAATGACTAAGGAAGATGGAAGAAGAGTTGATGCTTTTGAGTTGTGGTGTTGGCAAAGAATACTGAAAGTACCAGGGACTGCCAGAAGAACTAACAGATCTGTCCTGGAAGAAGTTTACCTGGAATGCTCCTTGGAAGCAAGAATGCCAGACTTCTCACATATTTTGGTCAAACTGTCAGAAGGGACCATTCCCTAGAGAAGGATATTATGCTTGGTAAAGTGAAGGGTCAGTGAAAAAGGGGAAGACCCTCAAGGAGATGGATTGACAAAGTGGCTACAATGATGGGCCCAGGTATAGCAAGGATTGTGAGGCTGGTTTGGGACTGGGCAGTGTTTCATTCTGTTGTACATAGAGTCACTATGAGTCACAGCCAACTTTGCAGCACCTAATAATAGCAACACCAAGAGAAAGAATTGATGAATTGATGTCTTTGAATTATAGTGTTGGCAAAGAATATTGAATATACTATGGACTGTCAGAAGAATGAACAAATCTATCTTGGAAGAAGTATGGCTGGAATGTTCCTTAGAAACAAGGATGGCAAGTCTTTATCTCTTGTACTTTGTTCATGTTATCAGGAGGGACCATTCCCTGGCAAAGGACATCATGGTTGGCTAAGTAGAAGGTGAACAAAAAAGGGGAAGACCCAGAAAATAGATTGACACAGTAGCTGCAACCATGGGTCCTAACATAGCATTGATTGTGAGGATAGTACAGGACCAGACAGTGTTTAGTTGTACATAGGGTTACTGTGAGTTGTAACCAACTCAAAGGCACTTAACAACAACAATGACAACAATCCATGGTTAAATTGCTGTATCTCTCTCATCATTAATTTTTTAATTTGTAAAGTGAGGAGGTTGAATTAGACCAGTGGTTTTCAACAGTGAATACGTATTAGAATCACTTGAGGGAAGTTTTGAAGCCACACCAATTGTCTGGGCCCATCCAGGCCAATTAAGTGAGAATCTCTAGGGGTGAGGCTCAAGCACTGATATGTTTACAGAGTTTCCTAAAGGATTCTAATTTGCATCCAGGAGTGGTACCCACTATGTTAGATGTTTTTAAAGGTTTCTTCTATTCCACACTCCTTTAGATTCTAACTGGGCTACTTGGTTGCCCATAATTGTCTCAAGACTGATGTGCTGATTAGTAGAGTAAAAATGCTTGTGTACTTCAAGAATTGCAGTTTTCCCCCAGAAAAACATTAACTATATTGTTTGTCTTTCATTTTGTTTTCTCAAAGACAATCCTCCTTTCTTCCACTTCTCTTCTTCCTCCTCTTCTCTCTCACCAGCTGCCTATCGCAGTTGCTGGAAATGTTTCCTGAAATAAATGAGAGCTTTTCCTCCTCTTCTGTGTCACTTATTTTCCATACTAGTCTAAATTGTACCCTAAATGTTACTTCCCCCTTTGCCACTTAGAGCTAGAAAATGTCACCCACTTTCCCATCAAAGTTGGCAGCGATGATTACCTCACCCACACACTGCCACTCTCTCTCCACCTACCCAGAATAAGCCTATAAATGGGAATCTACATATCTACAAGGGGAACTCAAAGATTCCTTGTAAGGAGCCCTGGCATGAAATGCAACATAAATATCATATGTGTATTT
Organism: Orycteropus afer afer; assembly: GCF_000298275.1. Classification (NCBI taxonomy): domain Eukaryota; kingdom Metazoa; phylum Chordata; class Mammalia; order Tubulidentata; family Orycteropodidae; genus Orycteropus; species Orycteropus afer. The sequence goes on along the minus strand of NW_006921828.1, from coordinate 4,606,157 downwards.
CTGAGATGTTGTAGAGGGGTGGAGTCCCTGGGTAGAGCAAATATTTAACATATTTGGCTGTTAACCAAAAGGTAGGAGGTTTGAGTCCACTCAGAAGCACCTTGGAAGATAGCTGTAGCGATCTACTTCCATTGAATCAGCCATTGAAAACCCTATGGAGTTCTATACTGACACATATCAAGTGGCTATGAGTTTTCAAGTCTACAGCTACTGGTTTTTACTGATAGAAGAAATACTTGCATTGGTTGGAGGGAGAACTACATGACTGATAAGTTCTCACTCTATAAAATGATTCCATGAGTATTGTGAGAGATTTATCATGATCTTCTTTTATGATTCTTTTTTGTCTTTCTGTGATAAGTTCTTTAATTTTTCTTTCTCACTAATGAGAACTACACGAGTGAAATAAAAATTCACAGGTAGCTCTGAGGTCACTGAGAAATTAGTTTGAGTATTTTCTAATTTTCTTTTTCCTCTTCACCCTCATCTGTCATCATTATACTATTTGTTTTAAACTGTAATATTTAATCAATTCTAAGGTATGTTTTTTTCCCAGAATTTTACCTCTCTAAATAGAGATGCATAGTACCTGAAGTATTTGACTGCTAACCAGAGAGCTTATGGTTCAAACCAACCAGCCACTCCTTGGAAGGAAGATTGGGCACTCTACTTATGTAGAGATATACTGCCTTGGAAACCCAAGGAGGGGTTGTCATGAATCCGAATTGACTCAATGTCAGTGAGTTTGTTTTTTTGTTTATTTTTAAACAGGGATATGTCTTACAGTTGATGGTGTCTTACAATTAGGTAATTTTTTTTTTTTTTTCTTTCTCAATGGCACACAAAATAATAATGCTCCTGAGTTGGAAGACTTCCTGGAGGTAGTGAAATATGACATATTCCAGGCTTTGTCCTAAATTTATTGCATATAGTTTTTTAAATTTAATCTTCACAATAAATAATCCATTAAGAGTGATTAATAAGTATATTGATTCCTATTAAAATGTTTACTGGGTTAATATAATTAGTAATTAATAATAATTAAAATATTTAACATGTACATAACAACAACAACACTGAATAGATATAAATCTTTTGAGTATATTTTCCATATTTAGTACTTAGGAAATGGGAGGTAGATATTGATATTATTCCTATTTTATAGGCCAGGAAAGGGAGTACTCTGGGGTTAGGAAAATTTCCAATGGTCACAGGTTTGCTAAGAGGCCAGGTAAGATCCATATCCAGATTTCTCTGACTTCAAAAACGATGTTCTTATCCACTACTCTACATTGCCTCAAGTGTTTATTGTTATTATAATTAACTTTGGTATTTTATCATTTAAAATAGGCTTTCACAAGCATCTAATTTAATGATAGTATAATAACTGGTGAACTGAAATTGTTTTATATTCTATGCATTTAAAAATGTAAAACACAGTTGAAATGTTTTTTTAAAAGACTACTTTAAAAGGTAGTAGAAAACTATACACAAAAATGAAATCCAGATGGATCAAAGACTTAAATGTGAAACCTAAAACTATACAGTTCCTCAAGGAAAATTTAGGGGCAAATTTAAGGGCCCTAATATACGGCATAAATAGACTATCAAGCATAATTCAAAATGCACAAACAGCAGAAGAGAAACCAGATGATTGAGACCTTCTAAAAATTAAATTTT
>NW_006921828.1:4583978-4602647 GCF_000298275.1 Orycteropus afer afer | reverse complement strand
GAAGAGGTAACTATGGGGAAGAAGTGGGAGGGGAGCTGTTGCATTGTGGTAAACTGTGGTCAATGACATGAGACAAAGTATATGTGAACTGTTGTGTGGAAAGTGAATTTGCTCTGTAAATTTTCACCCAAATCACAAAAAAAAAAAAAAGTCGTAGCAAACTAAAGAAATAGCAAAGAAGCTGAAAATCTGGAACTGTTTCCCCTCATTAGGACAAAGCTCTAGTAGCATAGTGCCTAAAGCACTTGACTGCTATCCAGAAGGCTGGAGGTTCAAACCCACCAGCCACTCCTCAGAAGGAAGGTGGGGCAATCTACTTCTTGTAGAGATACTTCCCTGGAAACCCAAGGAGGGATCGCTATGAGTCGGGTCCGACTCATTGGCACATAACAACATAACAGCAACAACGGAAAAGTTGGATCACAGTTCATTCTAATTATTATCTGAAGGACAGCTGTCTACTTGATTATGGAAAAGCAAAGTATTACAAGGTATCAGCCTTTGCTCTGAGATCCAACTTTGTATTACTGATGAATTAAGGAAAATACCATCCAAGCAAATAAACTTTAAAAACAATGGATAATAATAGCTTGTGAAATAGTTTATTGGAGTTGATAAATATGTTAAATGAACTCGGCCAATGACTCTTCCAGATAGCTTCAACTTTATGGAGAATGACCTGAAAATTCAGGATATTCATGTATCTAGGTTAACTCTACTGTCTTGTTATTCTAATGATTTATGTCAACAAAGAAACCGAACAAAGAAGTCTGTGCCTGAGTGAACAGAGCAATTGTACTTGGGTTGTCATTGCTTCCAAAGAATTTTATCCTTTTCATCTCTTAAGTAACCTAAAAATAATAGATTGTTATCATGTCCCATTGAGTTGATTCTGACTCATAGCAACCCTATAGGTCAGAGTAGAACTATCACATAGGTTTTTCTAGGTGGTAATCTTCACAGGAGCAGATTGCCAGATCTTTTCTATCATGGAGCAGTTGGTGGGTTCAAATTGCTAACATTTGGGTTAGCAGCTGAGCTCTTAACCATAGTCCCACCAGTGCTCCTCCAAAATAACATAATACCACAGACTCATAGGATTCTAGAGATAGAAGGGCACTCAGCATCTTGAATACCTCTCTCTTAGGTAGAAACATGAGCTTTCTAAGACAACCATCACTATTTCACTTTGTTTAATATTGACTTATTCTCCAGGAGGTCTTCATACATACCTCAGTTTGTTACTTCTGGAAACCTCATTATTCATACCCCTTACTTTTCCTAATGGACATTGAATGAAAATGTGTTATCCATCTCTGAAAAAGGGCTAGAAATGTTGCTATTTTGAAACTAGGCTTCTTTCCCCAAGTTATCTCATCTTTTATGCGAGAGATGGGTTATGCTTTGCCCTGCATGATTGCCTTTCAAAGATCTCCAGGGTGAATGAAGCTCCTACCAACTAGTTAAAAGGTTAGTAACCAAGGAAAATAAAATAAATCTTCCTTTTATTCAACCCCAATCTCTTCCTTCTTCCTTCTTCTCATTCTAAAAGGGATAAAAATAGGTCCTCCCAAGAAGTCTTTATAGCCAAAGCAATGAGCAGTGTTACCGGATCTTTGGTTTATAGAATACCAACATTTCCTTAGAGTCTGTTGTACAATATTTTTCTTACTTTTTAAAATAACCCTACACATAGATCATGGAATTGTGATAGATTTAGGTCTGGAATGGACTTCAGAGATCATTCATTCTAATTTATTCTATTTGCAGAGGAGAAACTTTTTGACTAGAGATATTAAATGCTTCCCCAGCATCAAGTAGTTGCATTACCCTTTTGGATCAATCAAGAGGTAGTCATTCAAAAAGAACAAGGGGATACTGAAGGGTTTAAAATTGGAAAATGTTCGCATCAGGATCCTTCTACCTTACTTATTAAATCTGTATGCTAAAGAAATAATATGAGAAACTGGAATATAAGAATAACATGGCATAAGGATTGCAAAAGACACATTAATAACCTAAGATATGTAGATGTCACAACCTTGCTTGCCAAAAGTGAAAATGACTTGAAGCACTTACTGATGATCATCAAAGACTACAGCCTTCTATATGGATTGCATCTGAACATGAAGAAAATGCAAATCCACACAATTGGACTAATGAACAACATTATGATAAATAGCACAGATATTGAAGTTATAAAGGATTTTACTTTACTTGGATCAACAATAAAAGCCCATGGAAGTAGTAGTCAAGAAATTATACAATATATTATGTTGAGCAAATCTTCTGCAAATGACCTCTTTAAAGGATTAATAAACAAATATGTCATTTAAATAACTAAGGTACACCTGAACCAAGCCATAGTATTTTCTTTTTTAAAATTTTTTTTATTGTGATTTGGATGTAAATTTACAAAGCAGATTCATTTTATTCTTGACAGTTCACGTGCATTTGGTTTTCATAGCAGTAATTACAATCCCTACAATAAAAATCTCTCCTCCCATCTCCTTACTGTGACTACCCCTTCCCTGTGTCTTTCTTATCTATGCGGTCTCGTCTATCCAGCTTTCCCTCTATGCAGTGCTGCCCTTCTGATCTCTCACGGTCTCTAAGGGGTGCATCTGGTTGGGGTAGGTGTTCTGCTTGCAGGCCTTTGACTATTTGAGAGCTAATCTAAGTAAGTGAGTCCTGTTTTAGACCCAAAGAATGTCCCAGGGCCATATTCTCAGGGGTGCCACCAGTCTCTATCCGACCAGTAATTCTGATCATTTTTAAATTTTGTTTCATATTTTTCTTCCCACTCTATCTAGGATCTGCAATTTTGATCCCTTTCCAAGTGGTTGGCATTTGTAGCTGGCCACCATCTAGTTCTTCTAGTTTTAGCATCATAAAGGCTGAGGTTCCTGTGGTCTGTCAGACCCTTGGACTAATTTTTTCCATGTGACTTTCATTTTCTTCACTATTCTTTGCGCCAGGCAAGAAGAGATCCGTAGTTGCATCTTAGATGGCTGCTCGAAAGCTTTTAAGACCCCAGTTGCTACTCACCAAGGTAGTATGTAGACCAAAATTTTTATGTACTATGTTGTGCCAGTTGAGCTTGATGTCCCTTGAGACCATGATCCCAAGCACATGGGTCTGGTGACTCACTCCTTCAAAGTGCTTGGTTGTTAATGGGAAGTTATTCCAACCTTGACTCCTGTTAGTTCTGTAATGTATATGGATATTTTTGTAGCACAGATACATATGTAAGAATGTCATGAGCCAAATCTATCTTTGGTCATGGTTATATTCCCACGTACCTACCCATATCTGATCTCCTCTCCTGTCTATGCATCCACCCATAGACATAGTTTGTTATTAATGGTAATGCAGTATTGCGTACATAATAGGATTTCTCTCTGTTGTCTGTACTTTTTCTGCACCTCTCTGTGTCCGCCTTTTTTCCCTATTGTTGTGCTGGTAACACACTTTTGTTATATTGCCTTTCCTTTCACCCCAACCAATACATGATTCTTAGCCAGTCAGAAAATTTCCCTCCTCTTCCCTCCCATCCCCGGTAACCAACAAAGTAAATTTCCTTCCCTGAATAAACCTTTCCATGACTTTTTACAATAGTGGACTCATACAATATTTGTCCTTCTGTGATTAACTTATTTCACTCAGCATAATGTCCTTCAAGTTCATCCATGATATGAGATGTTTCATGTATTCTTCATTATTCTTTAATGTTGCACAGTATTCCATTGTGTGACTGTACCTTAGTTTGATTATCCAGTCATCTGTTGATGAGCACTTAGGTTGTTTCCATCTCTTTGCTATTGGGAATAGTGATGAAATGAACAGGGGTGCATATGTCTATTCATGTCCTGTCTCTCACCTCTTTAGGATATATCCCTAGTAGTGGAATTGCTGAATCAAATGGTATTTCTTATTTCTAATTTTTTAAGGAAATGCCATACTGTTTCCTTTACTTATAACAATATAGCCATAGTATTTTCAGTCACCTCATATGCATGTGAAAGTTGAACAGTGAAAAAGGAAGATTGAAGAATGAATGCATTTGAATTATAGTGTTGGCAAAGAATACTGGATATACCATGGATTGATAGAAGAATAAACAAATTCTGGAGGAAATACAACTAGAATGCTCCTTAGAAGTGAGGATGGTGAGACTCATCTTTCTTCCTTTTGACACATCAAGGAAAGATCAAATGCCATAAAAGGACATCATGTTTGGTAAAGTAGAAGGTCTAAGAAAATGAGGGAAACCTTCCACAAGAGATGATGTGATATGGTGGCTGTAATAATAAGCTCAAACATACCAAATATTGTGAGGACAGCATGGGACTGGGCAGTGTTTTATTCTGTTATATATAAGGTTGCCATGCGTCAGAGCCAACTCTACAGCAACTAACAACAACACAAGAGCATAATCTACCCAATTAATGGCATATGTAAGGCTAGACCCAGGTCTCTGGACTTCTAGCTCAGTGTTTATCTCAAAAAAATCTTTTAGTTAATATTAGTAATTTCTTGCAAATGAGAAAAATTTCCATGAAACTTTTTTCTTGGGAAAGCTAGGAAAAGATCCTGACTAGGTGGTAAAGATTGCTTTTTAGATAAGGTTTCAGAAATGACCTTTGAGGGCATTTTCCATATTTCTGATTAGTGGGTACAATAACCTTTAGCTGAAGAAAAGGGCATCCAAAGTGCAGAGCAATAATAGAGGAATTACTTTGGCAATTACAAGTCCATCTTTGAAATAGATGGAGAAATCAGTGATGGAATGTGTTAGTATGACAGCCTATGAGGAGACCAGAAATGCTGGTATCAATTATCTAAGCTATCTCATTAACTTCTCTGGTCGAAATATAGTAAGAGGCAAAAAAACAGGGCCTTTTCCCCACTATATTGAATGACATTTTCTGCTTGGCTAGATGTTAGTAAACCTGAGGAATTACTTGGTATTTTTTAATTCTATGAGACATAGCTTTATCATCTCTAAAACAGAAGTAATATAACCTGAGCAGCCTACCTCACATAATAAACATGTAATAAATGATCAGAGTGAGAACACCATTTTGGGTTTGAGTCAAATGGTTGAGCTCTGTTGAGACTTGCTCTCAATGAGAGGCACTTTTAGTTGCATTTCTTTACATTATTTTCTTTATGTGTTAACTCCGGCTGGCTAGGTCTCTATATGATATGGAAAAAAAAAAAAAAAAGTAGCTTGCTTGAGACGAGTAAAAGCTTCAGATCACATTTATTTAACCTATTCAACTCAGGATAATGGCATGAGAGAAATCACCAGATGTACCCAAGAATATGCCTCTAACAACTGCCCAAGGCACAGCCTGGGCTCTGCCTATGATGGTGACATAAACAGAGCCCCTCTTAACATAGCAGAATGGTGTCTGGACCCATTGAGCTCTTCATTTGGCAGCTGAGATTTGCTTTAGCTTCCTTTATGTCTCCTAAGAATGCAATGAATTTTTTTTTCTCTGACATTCACTTTTCTAGATTCCCAAGTCTCTCTTTTTCTAATTTGTTCCAGAATTAAGAATTTTGGTCTGGTGTGACATGGAGTGTCATCAGTAAAAGACCTTCATGACGCTGCCATTCATCAATTCACACTCCTATTTGGGACCGTGGCAGTTTCTCTTGGAGGTCTCTGATTCCTTCTGTGAGGAAGAAAAGCAGTTGTATTTATCAGTAGTTCACCCATTAGAGATATCTTGAGAATAAATGAAGCCATTGTATATTGAGATAATCCTGTGAACAAAGATGCTCTGAGAACCTAGATAACATTCAGACTTTAATACTTAGAGTCCAAACTCCCTCGCTTTCCTGTGCCAAGCTCTCCCTGATATTTGTAAAGATACAAAGGTTTCACTCTCAGTTTTGTCATTGGTTCAGCTGTAGGGCTATCTGAACGCAAATACTCAGCTTTGTGCCAGGCCTTTCTCTGCTTTGAAGTACGTGTATGATCTTTGACATCCTAATTCCTTAGCACCCTGCCTCCTATTTAGAATGCAACTCTACCTGGACATATAATTGAAATACCCATATCAAATAATAAAAATATTTATGCCTATTTATACTTTTATTGTATTTAGGAGCTCTGGTGGCATAGTGCTTAAGGCATTTGACTGCTAACCAGAAAGCTGGTGGTTCAAACCCACCAGCCACCCCTCGGAAAGAAGGTTGGGCAGTCTACTTCCATGGTGATACCATCTCAGAAACCCAAGGACGGGTCACTATGAGTCAGATCCGACTTGAGGCAGTGAGTTTTGGTATACTGTTTTTAAAAGTATCAATGTACTTCCTCATCCATTAATGGAAAATTAAGCTAAGATGAGGAATATCCTTTCCCCAAATCTGAAGTATTCTTCAAGAATGAGCTATCAAGCTACCAGTCTAGTTCTGCCACTTGACTTAATATTTCTGTATTCTAGTTTCTCCCTTTAGGGAGATGGTCAGGGATATGAGAATAAATGAAGCCACCACTGGGTTCATATAATCCCCTGGACAAAAACATTCCTTATGAACTCAAAATAATAGCAGCTATTCTTTGGGCTTTGTGTGTTGCTATGCATGCAGTTATGTGTGTTCATTTTTAGCTTTGTTTCCTTGGACACTCCTTCATTAAATGACATTGTTTTCATACTTTTTCTTTTAATATCCCATAACTGCATCAAGATCCTTGATCTTACATGAAGGCTTTCAGACACTGAGAATGAGCTAAGCCACCTGGTATAAGTAAGGGTTCGATTTCAACTTAAAAATTCTGAGATTGCCTTAAGCTCTAATCACAGCCAAAGAGCAAGTTTCAGAGTGTTTCTAACTGTAATGGAAATAACCCCAGAAATTCAAAGAGTCCTCTGTGGTCCTGTCTAACCAATTCTATTTTAGATTCCAAGCCAGCTGTCAATTTAGTGTCAGGGCCCCTGTAAGCAGTTTTGACTTGCAATGAATTTAAGAGGCTATAGGCTATCAAATGATTGACTCTCTTTGTAACACTTTCTTATCCCCCTTTTTGAAGAATTGAAAATGGAAATCACATAGTCTAAAATTCCTGGTTATTTTACCTCCAGATTCTACCCCTCCAACCCAGTTGGAGAAGCAGTGCTTCTGGAAGAATGTCTTAATTTTGGTTTTCTTAGAAGCAGACTCTGAGAAAAGGATTAGAGTGGAAGTAGTTTATTTGGGAGGTGATCCCAGGAGGCACCAATCAAAGCTTGGGAAAGTCAGACAGGGAAGGAGCCAATAAAGGGTATGTTACAAAGAAAATGACCATTACAGGTAACGATCTTATTCTCACTGGGAGACGATATACAGCACCCACCTCTAGGTTATCCTACTGGAGGAGTGAGAAAGCTGGAGTATTTATGTAATGACTCCAACAATTTCCATCTGATTTTGGTTGAGAGCAGCTGGTGGATCTGTATGCGCAGCTTAGTAGCAATAGACCTTGAGGGTATCACTTACATCCTCTGAGCTTCATTTTTCTCTTGTGTAAGGCTGAAATAATCACAAGATTTTAGTGAGAATAGCGTAGTGCCTAAGGCACTTGACTGCTAACCAGAAGGCTGGTGGTTCAAACCCACCAGCCACTCCTCAGAAGGAAGATGGGGCAGTCTACTTCCATAGTGATACTGCCTCAGAAACCCAAGGAGGGGTCACTATGAGTTGAGTCCGACTCAAAGGCACATAACAACAATAACAACAGTGTGCTAATGAGCTTTTTAAGTTACCAAGTTACTATACAAATGGTATTTATTAATAATAAATATAAATAACACATGTTCCACTTCCCCAAAGAATGTAAAGTCTTATGAAGATGTTCAGACATATACATAAATCAGTATCAAAGGGAGTGCATGGTAATTACCACTACCCACCCAGTGCTATCAAATCAATTCCAATTCATAATGACACTATAGGACAGACTAGAACATCCCCCCTTGGGTTTTCCAAGGCTGTAAATTCTTTCAGAAGCAAACTGCCACATCTCTCTCCTGCAGAGCAGCTTATAGGTTTGACCCTCAGATCTTTTGGTTAGCACTTGAATGCTTTATCTTCTGTACCACCAAAATACCTTGATAAATGCCACGAGAGAAACAAATTGCTCTGGTAAATAGTAGGCTAGGGACACAGGGTTTGGAAAATGAACCCTGGCTTTGTCACTTATTAGCTGAGTGACTTTGGACAATACACTTAGCTCTCCGAGTCTCGGTATTTTCATCCATAAAATAAAAAGGATAGAATTATTCACAAGGTATTCACAAATATTACATTCAGTAACACATAGAGTACATGTTGTTGTCAGGTGCCATTGAGACAGGTCCAACTTACAGCAACTCCATGTACAACAGAATGAAGCACAGCCTGGTCTTGCACCATTCTCAAAATAGTTGCTATGCTTGAGCCCATTGTTGGAGCCATTGCATCAATCCATTTCATTGAGGGTCTTCCCCCGTTTTGCTGACCCAGTACTCTATCCAGCATATCCCTCCTCCAGGGACTAGTCTCGTCTGACAACATGACCAAGGTACCCAAGACAAAGTCTGGCCATCTTCATTTCTAAGTACTTCCGGTTTTACTTCTTCCAAATAGTTCTTTGTTCTTCTGGTGGTCCATGGTGTTTTCAATATTCTTTACCAATACAATTCAAATGCATCAGTTCTTCTTTGGTCTTCCTTATTCATTGTCCAGCTTTCACATGCATATGAGGCTATTGAAAATACCATGGTGTGTTTCAGGCTCACTTTAATCTTAAAAGAGACATCTTTGCTCCTTAGTACTTTAAAGAGGTCTTTTACCGCAGTTTTGCCCATTGCAATACATCATTTGATCTCCTGCCTGCTGCTTCCATGGGTGTTGATTATGGATCCAAGTAGAATGAAATCTTTGATAACATCAATCTTTTCTCCATTTATCGTGATATTGCTTATTGGTCCAGTTGTGATTTATGTTTTATGTTGAGGTGCAATCCATACTGAAGGCTGTAGTCTTTTATCTTCATCAGTAAGCACTTCAAGTCTTCACTTTAAGCAAGCAAATGTGTCTCATCCTCAGAGGTTGTTAATTAGTCTTCCTCCAATCCTGGTGCTGCATGTTGCTTTATATAGTCAGGCTTCTCGGATTACTCAGCATACAGATTGAATAAGTATGGTGAAAGGATACCCTGACACACTCCCTTCCTGATTTTAAACCATGCAGTATCCCCTTGTTCTGTTCAAACGACAGTCTCCTGGTCTATGTACAGGTTCCTCATGAGCACAATTGAGTGTTCTGGAATTCCCATTCTTTGTAATATTATCCATAGTTTGTCATGATCCACACAGTCAAATGCCTTTGCATACTTAATTAAACACAGGTAAGTATCTTTGTGGTATTCTTTGCTCTCAGCCAAGATCCATTGACAGCAGTAATGATATCCCTTGTTCCATGTCATTTTCTGAATCTGTCTTGCATTTCTGACAGTTCCCTGTGGAGGTACTACTGCAACTGGTTTTTAATTATCTCTAGCAAAATTTTATTTGCTTGTGATATTAATGATATTGTTCAATAATTTCTGCATTCTGTCAAACCACCTTTGTTTGGAATGGCACAGAAATGTGTCTCTTCCAGTCACTGAGCCAAATAGCTGTCTTCCAAATTTCTTTCTTTCTTTCTTTTTTTTTTTTTTTTTTTAACTTTTATTGTGATTTGGGTGAAAGTTTACAGAGCAAATTCACTTTCTATACAGCAGCTAACATACACTTTGTCTCATGACATTGACTACAATTTCCCACAATACACCAGCTCCCCTCCCACTTCCTCCCCATAGCTACCTCTTCCCTGTGTCCTTCCTTTCCATGCACTCATGCCCCCTGAGCTGTCTCCCTGTGCGTACACAGTCCTTCTATTCTCCCATAATTGTTCTCTCAATGGAGTGTATCTACCTAGCATAAATGTTCAGCTCATATGCCTGTCTTTTGTTTGCCTGGAAGCCAGAAGAGTAGATTCAATTCCAGATCTGAAGGGTAGCTAGGGTCTATAGTCTCAGTGGTTCCATCAGGCTCTGTCAGACCAACAAACTTGGCCTTTTTTTCTTTTTTTAAAAAAATAATTTTGAGTTTTGTTCCACATTGTTCCCCCACTCTGTCAAGGATTTCCTACATAGATCCTCCCAACCCAAGCAGTTGACAGTGGTAGCCGGGCACTGTCTAATTCTTCAGGTCTCACAATAGTATAGACTGCAGATTGGATGGTGTACCAGTCACTAGGACTAATTGTTTCCATGAATCTTTGATTTTCTTCATTCTTCTTTGCTCTGGATGAGGAGAGACCTGTCATTACATCTAGATGGTCACTTGTAAGCTTTTAAGATCTCAGTCACTACTTGCCAGAGTAGGATGTGGAACAATATTTTTGTGTAGTATGTTATGCCAATTGAGTTTGATGTCCCCTGCGACTATGGTCCTAAGCCCATAGGTCCAACTATTCACTGCCTCTGGGTAGCTGGCTATGCCCAAGAAGTTACTACAACCTTACCCCTTGTCAGCTCTGCTATATACCTGGTATACCTGGGAATTCTTACAAAACATGCAAATTCATTTGTAGAAACATTGTCTGCCAACCCCATACATGGTCATGGGCACACTCCCCACTGCATAGACATACCTAATCGTTCAGCCTCTCCACCTATCTATTCACCCATATATCCATGTTTGCCTTCACTGATAATGCAGTACTGTATGTGCAGAAGGATCCTCTTTGTTGTCTGTACCTCCCATGCACCTATCTATGTCTTTCTCTTCCTCAGTGCCACCATGTTGAACACTCACATTTGATACATGGCCCTTCTCTTCATTCAAATCAATACTTGTTTCTACCTATCTAATAGGGTTCCCTCACTCCCCTCCTAGCCCTGGTAACCAACAAAGAAAATTTCCTTCCATATATAAACCTTTCCTTGATTTTTTACAATAACAGACTAATACAATATTTTCCTTCCGTGATTGACTTACTTAACTCAGCATAATGTCCTCCAAGTTCATCCACATTTGTGGTGCTTTGCAGATTCTACATTATTCTTTATTTAGGGTTGTGTATTATTCCGTTGTGTGTATGTACCATAGTTTGGTTAACCATTCTTCTGTTGATGGGCACCTAGGTTGTTTCCATCTTTTTGCTATTATAAATAGTGCTGCGATGAACATGGGTGTGCATGTATGTGTTCTTGTGCTAACTCTCACTTCTTTAGGATATATACCTAGTAATGGATTGGCTGGGTCAAATGATATTTCTAATTCCAACTTTTTAAGGTGCTGCCATACTCCTTTGCACAGTGGTTGTATCATTTTATAGTCCCACCGGCAGTGTATGAGAGTCCCAATCTCCCCATGTCCTTGCCAGTGTTTGTTATTTTCTGTCCTGTTGACCTTTGCTACTAGTGCTGGGGCAAGATGGTATCTCATTGTTGTTTTGATTTGCATCTCTTTAATGGCTAATGATCATGGCCATTTCTTCATATGTTTGTTGGCCACCTGAATATCCTCTTTGGTGAAGTGTCTATTCGTGTCTTCTGCCCATTTTTTAATTGGATTATTTGTCTTTTTCTTGTTGAGGTGTTGGAGTTTTCTATAAATTCTAGAGATAAGTCCCTTGTCAGATATGTCACTGATGAATATTTTTCCCCTAATCTGTAGGTTCTCTTTTCACTCTTTTGGAGAAGTCTTTGTGTCTTCAAAATTTCTCGGCATAAGCAAGTGGGCACCTCCAGCACTACATCCATTTGTGGAAACATCTCAATGGGTATTCCATCAATTCCTGGAGCCTTGTTTTTGCCAATTTATTCAGTGCAGCTTGGACTTCCTCCTTCAATACCATCAGTTCCTAACTATATGCTACCACCTGGAATGATTGAACATCGAGCAATTCTTTCTGGTACAGTGACTGTGTATTCCTTCCATCTTATTTTAATGCTTCCTACATTGTGCAGTATTTTGCTCTTAGAATCCTTCAGTATTGAAACTCCAGGCTTGAATTTTTTCTTCAGTTCTTTCAGCTTGAGAAATGCTGAACACGTTTTCCCTTCAGGTTTTCTAACTCCAGGTCTTTGCACATTTCAGTATAATAATTGACTTTGTCTTCTTGAGCTGCTCTTTGAAATCTATTCAGCTCTTTTATCTTGTCATTTCTTCCATTTGCTTTAGCTACTCTCCATTCAAGAGCAAGTTTCAGAGTCTCTTTTGACATGTCTTTTGGTCTTTTCTTCCTTTCCTGTCTTTTTAATGACCTTTTCCTTTCTTCATGGATGATGATCTTGATTTATCTCACAGTTCGTTTGGTCTTCAGTCACTGATGTTCAGTGTATTAAATCTATTCTTCAGAAGATCTCAAATTCAGGTGAGATATATTCAGGGTCATACTTTGGCTCTCATGGACTTGTTTTAATATTCTTCAGCTTCATCTTGAATTTGTATATGAGCAATGGATGGTCTGTTCCACAATCAGCTCCTGGCCTTTTTCTGATTGATGATATTGAGCTTTTTCTACCATCTCTTTCCACAGATGTAGACTATTTGGTTACTGTGTATTCTGTCTGTCAAGGTCCATGTGTAAAGTTGCCGTTTATGTTGTTGAAAAAGGGTTTGGTCTTGCACAATTCTATCATTTAGTCTTTGGTGTCATTTTTTTCCCAAGGATATATTTTCCAACTGTTAATGATGCTTCATTTCCAAATTTTGCATTCCATTCACCAGTAATTATCAATACATCTTACTTGCATGATTGGTCAATTTCAGACTGCAGAAGTTGGTAAAAATTTTCAATTTCTACATCTTTGGCTTTAGTGGTTGCTGAGGAAATTTGTATAATAGTAGTATTAACTTGTATTCCTTGTAGGTATATGGATATTATCCTTAAAGTTACAGAATTGTACTTCAGTATAGATCTTGAAATGTTCTTTTTGATGATGAATGCAATGTTATTCCTCTTCAATTTCTCATTCCTGGCATAGTAAAAGGAGCTCTGGTATCATAGTGCCTAAGGCACTTGACTGCTAACCAGAAGGCTGATGGTTCAAACCCATCAGCCACTCCTTGGAAGGAAGGTTGGACAATCTACTTCTGTAGTGATACTGCCTCGGAAACCCAAGGAGGGGTCACTATGAGTTGGGTTTGTTTCAATGGCACGTAACAACAACAAAGGCATAGTAAGCCATATGATTGTCTAATTCAAAATGGCCCATACTAGTCCATTAAAACTCACTAATGCCTAGGATATCAATCCTTATCTGTTCCATTTCGTTTTTGACAACTCCCTATTTTCTTAGATTCATACTTTGTACATTCCATCTTCTGATTATTAATGGATGTTTGAAGATTATTCTTCTCATTTTCAGTCATACCTCATCAGCAAATGAAGGCCCTGAAAGCTTTACTCCATCTACATATCATTAAGGTTGACTACTTTGAGGAGACAGCTCTTCCTTAGTCTCATGTACTATGTAGTGCTTGGTGGTGGTGTTGTTAGGTATTATTGTGTTGGGTATGACTAATAGTGACATCATTTACAACAGGATGAAACACTGCCCAGTCCTGTGCCATCCTCACCATTCTTGCTGTGCTTGAGCCTATCATTGCAGCCACTGTGTCAGTCCATCTTATTGAGAGTCTTTCCCTGTTTTGCTGAACCTCTACTTTACCAAGCATGTTATCTTTCTTCAGAGAATGGTCCCTTCTGACAACATGACCAAAGTAGTTGAGATGAAGTCTGGCCATTCTCTCTTCCAAGGAGCATTTTGGCTGCACAAGTCCAGGACAGATTTTTTTGTTCTTCTGGCAGTCCATGGCATTTTCAGCATTCTTTGCTTAACCACAATTCAAAGGTATCAACTCTTCTTCAGTCTTCCTTATTTATTGTCCAGCTTTCACATGCATATGACACCTCATATGCATGGCTTAGCTTAGGTATACCTTAGTCTTCAAAGAAACATCTTTGCTCTTCAGCACTTTAAGGAGGTCTTTTTTTTTTTTTTTTTTTTTTTTTAATTGTGATTTGGGTGAAAGTTTACAGAACAAATTAACTTTCCATATAGCAGTTTAGATGGACTTTGTCTCATGACATTGATTACAATTTACCACAATGCAACAGCTCCCCTCCCATTCTTCCCCATAGTTACTGCTTCCCTGTGTCCTTCCCTCTGTGCACTCCTGCCCCCTGAGCTATGTCCCTGTGCAAACACAGACCTTCTATTCTCCCATGATTTTTCTCTCTAAGGAGTGTATCTATGTTCTGTAAATGTTCACATCATATGCCTGTCTTTTATTTGTCCAAAAGCCACAGGTGTGGGTTCAATTCCAGAGCCGAAAGGCAGCAGGGGGCCATAGTCTTGGTGATTCCATTAGGCTCTATCAGACCAGCAAACCTGGTCTATCTCTCTTTTTTTTTATATAATGATTTTGAGTTTTGTTCCACATTATTCTTCCACTCTATCTAAGATGTCTTTTGTTTGATCCCCCTCCAAGTGGTTGACAGTGGTAGCCAGGCACCAACTTGTTCTTTTGGTCTCATAGTAGTATAGGCTGAGGATTGCATGGTTTACCAGTCCCTTGGACTAATTGTTTCCATGAATCTTTGATTTTTTTCATTCTTCTTTGCTCTGGACAAGGAGAGACCCATCATGGTATCTAGATGGTTGCTTGCAAGATTTTAAGATCCCAGTTGCTACTTGCCAAAGTAGAAGGTGGAACAATGTTTTGTGTAGTATGTTATGCCAATTGAGCTTGATGTCCCCTGCAACTATGGTCCCAAGCCCACAGGTCCAACTACTTGCTCCCTCAGGGTAGCTGGCTGTGCCCAAGAAGTGACTACACCTTTTCCCTTGTCAGCTCTACTATACACCTGGGAATTCTTACAGAACATACAAATACACTTGTAGAAACATTGTCTGCCAACCTTATATGTGGTCTCGGGTACACTCCTCCCTGCATAGACATACCTAATCGTTCAACCTGTCCACCCATCTGTCCACCTGTATATCCATGTTTGCCTTCACTGACAACTCACTACTGTATGTGCAAAAGAGTTCATCTTTGTTGTCTGTACCTCCCATGCACCTCTCTATGTCTTCCTCTTCCTCAGTGCCACTGTGTTGATCACTCACATTTGGTACATTACCCTTCTCTTCACCCAAATCAATACTTGTCTCTACCTATCTAACAGTGTTCCCTCCCCTCCCCTCCCACCCCTGGTAACCAATAAGGAAAATTTCCTTCCATATATAAACCTTTCCTTGACTTTTTAGAATAACGGACTAACACAATAGTTGTCCTTCTGTGATTGACTTATTTCACTCAGCATAATGATGCTTTTAAGTTGTGGTGCTGGTGAAGAATGCTGAAGGTACCATGGACTGCCAAAAGAACTAACAGATCTGTCTTGGAGGAAGTGCAGCCAAGATGCTCCTTGGAATTGAGGATGGCCAGACTTCATCTCACCTACTTTGGTCATGTTGTCAGAGGGGACCATTCCCTGGAGAAGGATGTCATGCTTGGTAAGGTGGAGGGTGGACGAAAGAGGGGAAGGCCTATGAGATGGATTGACACAGTGTCTGTGATAATGGGCTCAAGTATAGCAAGGATCATGGAGCTGGCGCAGGATTGGGAGGTGTTCTGTTCTGCTGTGCATGGGGTCTCTATGAGTCTGAAACAACTTGACGGCACCTAACAACAACAATGTCCTCCAAGTTCATCCACATTATGTGGTGTTTTGCAGATTCTACGTTATTCTTTAGGGTTGCATGGTATTCCATTGTGTGTATGTACCATAGCCTGGATATCTATTCTTCAGTTGATGGACACCTAGGTTGTTTCCATCTTTTTGCTATTGTAAATAGTGCTGTGATGAACATGAGTGTGCATGTATGTGTTCTTGTCCTGACTTTCACTACTTTAGGATATATACCTAGTAATGGAATGGCTGGGTCAAATGATATTTCTAATTCCAACTTTTTAAGGAACTGCCATACTGCTTTCCACAGTGGTTGCACCATTTTACAGTCCCACCAGCAGTGCATGAGAGTCCCAATCTCTGCATCCTCCCCAGCATTTGTTATTTTCTGTCTTGTTGAACTTTGTTACTAATGCTGGGGTAGATGGCGTCTCATAGTTGTTTTTATTTGCATCTCTCTAATGGCTAATGATCATGAGCATTTCTTCATATGTTTGTTGGGTGCCTGAATATCCTCTTAGGTGAAGTGTTTATTCATGTCTTCTGCCCATTTTTTAAATTATTTGTCTTTTTGTTGAAGAGGTCTTTTGCAGCAGATTTTCCCAGTGCAATGCTTTATCTGATTTCTTGACTGCTGCTTCCATTGGTGTTGATTGTGGAACCAAATAATATGAAATCTTTGATAATTTCAATATTTTCTCCATTTATCACAATGCTGTTTATGGGGCCAGTTGTGAAGATTTTTGTTTTCTTTATATTGAGGTGTAATCCTTACTGCTGACTGCAGTCTTTAACCTTCATAAGTAAGTGCTTCAAGACACCTTCATTTTCAGCAAGCAGGGTTGTGCCATCTGCATATGGCAGTTTGTTAATGAGTCTTCCTCCCATCCTGATGCCACATTCTTCATATAGTCCAGCTTCTTGGATTATTTGCTCAGCATAAAGATAGAATAAGTATGGTGAAAGGATACAACCCTGATGCCCTCCTTTTCTGATTTTAAACCATGCAGTATCCCCTTGTTCTGTTTGAATGACAGCTTCTGGGTCTATGTACAGGTTCCTCATGGGCACAATAAAGTGTTCCAGAATTCCTGTTCTTCTCAGTGTTACCCATAATTTGTTATGATCCATGCAGTCGAATGCTTTTGCATAGTCAATACAACACAAACATCTGCCTGGTATTCTTTGCTTTCAGCTAAGGTCCATCTGACATAAACAATTATGTCTCTTATTCCACGTCTTCTTCTCAATACAGCTTGCATTTTTGTCAATATACTGCTGCAACCATTTTTGAACTATCTTCAGCAAAATTTTATTTGTGTGTGATACTAATGACATTGTTTGATAATTTCCCATTCTGTTGGATCACTTTTCTTTGGCATGGGCACAGATACGGATCTCTTCCAGTCAGCTGGCCAGGTAGCTTTCTTCCAAATTACCTGGCATAAATAAGTAAGTGCCTCCAGTGCTGCATCCATTTGTTGAAACATCTCAGTGGGTATTTTGTCAATTCCTGGAGCCTTATTTTTCACCAATTCCTTCAGTTCTGCTTTGACTTCTTTCTTCAATACCATTAGTTCTTGATCATATGCCATATGTGTATCACAAGTTTTAATGAGTCTTCCTCCAATCCTGATGCTTCATTCTTCTTCATGTACCCCAGCTTCTGAGATTATTTGCTCAGCATATAGATTGAATGAGTATGGCAAAAGAAACAGCTTTGACACACACCTTTAGTGCTTAGTACTTATTAACTGGTAGTATTATAATTGTCATCATCATTATTATTTCTGCTGCTTCTATTATGTGGAATTCAGTGGAGGGAGAGACTTTAACTGGACCATCATAGGCTCCAGGAAGAGTGTCTTTAAATGGGATAATGAACATGAAAGCTCTTTCTAAGTTTTACCTTCTATAGTTAATTTTAGGAATGATTATTCATGAATGAGGTTAAATGACTTTGGCATTACAGTGGGTAGAATTTATTCCAGGTAGAAATGAGAGAGGAAAGGCATTCTAAGTGTAATAAACAACATGTGGAAGTGAGCACAGAGGAGCATGTTGGGCAGGCTTTGCAAATAGTAAGCACTTTGTTTGAATAGGAGCATGAGGTATGTTCAGATGAGGAGAAACAGCTATGTAGGGATGGAGGCAGAATATGAAAGAACTTGAGGGTCAAGTAGAGTTGGCCTGACTTGGTATCATTGCTTTCAATGGTTTGCTTTCATGAGCCTTCAACAATTCATATTCAGTGTCTTCAGTCCTGAGTCCAGAGCTGCCATTATCTTGCTTCACTTAATTTCATTTCCCTTTCTCTGTCTTTCACTCTGTTCTTCCACTCCCCAGCAACATACTCATCTCTTCTGCTCAAACTTCAGCTGAAGCCCTTTTCTCCATTCTTTTCTTCCTAATGAAATCTGTCCCAGCCAGTTCTATGTTTTCCAAACTGTTCATAGAGTCCTTCTGTCTTAGGCACCTTACCACTTTTACCCTCCACCACTGAATTCATCCATCTACTAACAAGAATAAGGCCCTGAAATGTAGAGAATGCATTGTTTGCTTTAATAGAAATTACCTCACACAATGTATGGCACACAGTGAGTACTAAATAAACACTGGGTCTGTGATATCAAAACCAAACCAAATTCAATGGGATCAAGTCAACTCCAATTCATAATGACCCCAAAGGACAGAGTAGAACTTCCTCTTAGGGTTCCTTAGGCTGTAATCTTTACATAAGCAGACTGCCACTCTTTCTCCCAAACAGCAGTTGGTGAGTTCCAACCACTGACCTTTCAGTTACCAGTTGAGCATAACTCCTGTGCCACCAGGGCTCCTTGAGATAGGTAGTCATATCTTCCCAAGGGATTCAACTTGTGTTGATTTGGTCAGTGGTATCTTTCTCCACTACACCTTGTCATGGTCCTAAAAAAAAAAAAAAAA
>NW_006921828.1:4581100-4582813 GCF_000298275.1 Orycteropus afer afer | reverse complement strand
TTGAACCGCCAGCCTTCTGGTTAGCAGTCAAGCGCCTTAGGCACTATGATACCAGAGCTACCTCAAGCATAGTTAGTATCTGTACTTTGTAGTCCAGCCACCATCACCAGACTTCTAGCTAACACCACTCCAATCTCCCCAAAGAACCTTTCTCACCCTCAGTCTTACTCTGCAGAGTTTGTGTGAGGCTGATCTCCCACTCACACCAACCAGCCCCGGTGGTGGCCATGTGATCGAGGACAGAGCTGGTCAGTATGTATCAACTCTGGGTTACAGTACTTGCTTCAGGCTTGGACTTGTGACTTAATTTAGGACAGTTATATTTATGCTCAGTTTTTTTCTTCTGACCAGTGGGAAAAGAAGCATTCACTGCCATTGAAATTGAACCTGGGAGGATGTAGACCTGGAGCTGGTGGTAGCCAACCATCTTGCTTTTTGTGCAATCTGGAAGTAAGCCTTTACCAAGCAGAGTAGAGCCAACAAAGGGAAGGACAGAATCCGGTGACATTATTTGATTCCCTAAAACTAGCCTTACCTAAAGCCAGCCCTAACCTGGGACTCTCCAGATACTTGAGCAAATGCTTTTCTTTGTTTGGCTTTCAGGTTCAGTTTTCAGCTACTGCCAACCAAAGGATACAAGGAGATCACGGTTCTTTTTCTTTTTGGCACAACCCTATCCAAATCTGATCGAGTGAGCAATTTCTTCAGAATCAGACCCAGCCAGAATGCATCAAGGCTTAAATCATCTCTAATTATTGTAGGAAATATATTATTACAGTGGATGAAAAGGTATCTAATTTATCATGTGATAAAATATCTGTTAAGTGGTACAATGAAACTTTATGATGCCCTTCTGCCAGAGGCTTCCTGATCATTTGCTTGTCTTCCGAAGTTGTTAATTGCTAATTGTCAATGTGCATTTCAGGAAAGTGAGCCTCTGCCTGAGATGCCTGTTAGCATTCAGTGGCAACTCCTTTCTGTCCCCTCCATTTCTTTGTAATTACATTTGAACTTTGAAACTGAAAAATCATTTAAGTTAAGGCAGTATGACTTGATGAAATGAATTATTCTGCACTTTTACATAAGTCATTATGTTTCATTGAATCATAGAATTTTAGGGTTGGAAGAGACCTTTAGAGAACAGCTTCCCCATCCCCCTTAATTTGGTAGATGAGGGAAATGGCAGCCAGATATTGGCACAGAGTCACACAGTAGTTAAAGGCTGGGAGGGAATAGAGTCCAGATCTCTTGGCCTCAAACCAAGTGACTGTCACTACACCACATCATCTCTCCTCACCCTGTCCCAATACAGTCCAAGAATAGAAACTACAAAAGTCTGAGGAATATTGCTAAATAAGCACTATCCTGCCAGGTGAGTTCTTAGCTCATTTACAGTTCTCTTATTCTCATTCCTCTATTCTTCTTTTAGAAAGCCTAAGGGGCCACCAGGAGTCCCTGAGTGGTGCAAATGGTTAATACACTCCTAACCAAAATGCTGGAGGTTCAAGTCCACACAGTCCTAGGAAGAAAGTCCTGGTGACCGACTTCTGAAAGGTCAGCCATTGAAAACCCTGTAGAACTTCTGTGTAAACTTTCACTGCAAACAAAATAATATTTTTCTTAAAAAACAAACTCTAAGGAGCACAGTTCTACTCTGACACACATGGAGTCCCCATGAGTCAGAATAGACTCCATGGCATTTATATATTATAT
>NW_006921828.1:4579880-4580755 GCF_000298275.1 Orycteropus afer afer | reverse complement strand
ATATATATATATAAAAGGAATGCCAGTGCCACTACTTGAGTAGCCAGGCCAGTCAAGAAACCTAAGCAGAAGTTAATACAAAGTATGGTAAAACCTTAGACATTTAACCTCAGATATTAAAGAATTGGTAATCAGGGTTTTGTTACCTGGAAGGGGCAAATTTCCTATGTGATATGAGAAAAATTACTTGGTAATTATAGATGATCCTTGATTTTCCATTACAGTAGATTTGATCTATGACTTTTCCTGGCAATACTGTTAGAACTTCAATTTTGTGCCATTAAGTACCCTTGAAAATAAGATCCACATTATTCATTATGTTGTCAGTTATTTTTTTATTTCAAATTCACTTTGTGTATCACGATTTTAACTAAGTAAAGGTTCACTACCAGTGAGAGATGGTTGTTGTTGTTAGGTGCCTTCGAGTCATTTCCTACTCATAGCGACCCCATGCACAGCAGAATGAAACACTGCCCGATCCCACACCAGCTCCATGATCCCTGCTATACTTGAGCCCATCATCACAGCCACCGTGTCGATCCATCTCACTGAAGCCCTCCCCCTCTTTTGTCAACCCTCCACCCTACCAAGCATGACATCCTTCTTTAAGGAATGGTCCCTTCTGACAACATGACCAAAATAGGTGAGAAGTCTCGCCATTCTTGCTTCCCAGGAGCATTTCGGGTGTACTTCCTCCAAGACAGATCTGTTAGTTCTTTTAATAGTCTATGGCACTTTCAGCATTCTTTGCCAGCACACAACTCAAAAGCATCAACTCTTCTTTGGTCTTCCTTATTCATTGTCCAGCTCTCACATGCATAGGAAGCGACTGGAAATATAATGGCTTCTGTCAGGCACACCTTAGTCCTCAAGGA
>NW_006921828.1:4538310-4565086 GCF_000298275.1 Orycteropus afer afer | reverse complement strand
AAAAAAAAAAAAAACGGACATGTATAAGTCACAGCCCTTTTCCATTGTCCTTGAAATCTGCTGCTTACACTGCAATTCATCAGTGTAGTCTCAGAGACACGTTTTAGATTTCCTGAAATCTTAAGCTTTCTATAGACTGGTTCAACAATAGAAAATGGGAGTTCAGAAGTAGAAGCAAAAATTACATGTTTATAAAGTTAAACTCCTGCACTAACTTAAAAAAATAATAATAATATCACATATATGTGTTCAATTATTGGTTAGTCTTAGCAGAATTAAACTAATAACAAGAAGAAAAATAATTTTAGGAGAGATCAAAATAAGGCCAAGGGTAATTTTTCCTATAGTAAGACTTTGGGGTGATTATATGAGGTGATTATACTTGTAAGACAGGCCTGATTATTTACTTCCACAAGGTCACAGTCTTGAAAACAGTATGGAGCAGTTCTACTCTGCACCTGTGGGATTGCCATGAATTGGAATCAACTTGACAGCAACTAACACCACAATACATTTTTAAGAAAATGACTATGCAAGTCATATATTAATCCTGATAAATTGCGTTTTTAAACTAAGGAGATAATTTTAGGATCCAGTTGTATTTTTATGGAAAATCTGTTGGGAATATCTTTTTTTTTTAAAAAAAAATGAATGATTTTTAGAAAATGTAGAATCCCTGTAAAAACTTATGTCAAGCAAGATGGGAAAACTCTCTCTTGACTCTCTGCTAATAGGAAAATATTCTTTCTAGACTTGAAATGTATAAGGTGAATGGACAGGTTTACTGCCTTCTTAGTATCCTGTCTCTGCCACACTCTAAAGCTGCAGGTAATAAAAAACTAAGGGCCCACTAACAGGAACTGCCCCTTTGGAGCCAGGCATGTAGGTTGAGAGAGAGTAGCAGACTGAGTCAGGAGATGGTCATTTAACAGAGTTGTCAGGTGTTATGAAGATGGTTGTGTAAACAACAGGAAAATGCCCTCCAGAGCCTTTCCCCAAAACTACTATAACAACCACCAGCAGCACAAAAACCACCCAGGAAAATGAGATAAGGAACAAGAGCTACATTGTAGGTCCCCGATCACCTCTGACAGCTCTCCTGGTGTGCTCTTTTATCCCCCAGGCCTCTCAGAGCCCATAATCCCACAAGTCTAAGACATGGAGGAGTTGGCCTTTATCCAATGTCTGTGGAGTTGTGTTGACTCATGTTTGAACATTTATCTATAAACCACAGAATGACAAAGTTAGAAAAGACCTATCCATTTAAACTAGTTAAAATCCTTTCTTAGGAAGATTAAATAATCAATACAGTCTACAACATATACTTATTGAGCATCTTCATGTGAGAGACTTTAGTGCTTCGTAGCCCAGAAAGACCATTTATTGACCAACAACCATGTGCCAGGAATAATGTTAATAAGATGGATATAGTCCCTACCCTTTAAGACTTTATAGTCTAGTGATGGAGATAGTCAATAAGCAAGTAAACAAAGAAAGAAGTTATGAATTGTTATAAGTACTAAGAAAACAAACAGAGTTCAGTATCAGAGAAAAATAGGAGGAAGGAGAAAGCTGAAGCTAAGAGATAGACTTGTTTCAAGGCCACTCTGGAAGTTTATGGTTGACATGGGATCTGCATGATTAATCAGTAAGTGATTATTGAGCTCTCACTATGTTCTGAGTGTTTCTCTAGACCCTGGTGATATAACAGTGAAAACTAAACAGACTGAAATATCTGTGGACTTTCCATTTTTAGTTTGGAGAAATAGATAATAAATTAGTATACCTGATATGTCTAATTATCATGGAGAAAAATAAAGCAGGCAGGCAAGGGAGATAAGGAGTGCCAGGTGGGAGTAGCTTACTATTTTAAGTAGCCTGCTCAGGGAAGGTCTGACTGATAAAGTGACATTTGAGCAGATAACCTGAAGCAGGTAAGAGAATGAGCCATGTGAACTCTGGGGAAAAGCACACTTGCTCTGTCCAATATGATACATGCTAGCCACGTGTCCCTGGGTAGTGCAAAGGGTTAAGATACTTGGCGGTTAACTAAAAGGTTGAAGGTTTGAGTCCACCCAAAGGTGCCTCAGAAGAAGGCTGAGCAGTCTACTTCTGAAAAATTAGCCTCTGAAAATGCTATGGAGCACAGTTTTACTCTGAGACATGAGATCCCCATCAGCCACAGTTGACTCCATGGCAACTGGTAAAACCAGTAACTACAGGTAGTTGTTTAAATTTAAATTAATTAAACTAAAAATTAAAAATTCAGTTCCTTGGTCCCACTAACCACATTTCAAGTGCTCAATAGCCACATGTGGCTAATGGCTAACATATTGGACAGCAGAGATCTGAAACATTTCCATCATCATAGAATGTTCTGTTGAGTAGACAGAGGGATTGGCGATATCTGGAGGTGAAAAAGGGCCTGGAGTGTTTAAGCAACCTCATGAAGGCCAGTGTGCTGGGAACAGAGGACTTGAGTGGGAGAGTAGGAAGGGATAAGGTCAGAGAGGGAGTTAGCAGAGTGATGGAATCTCCTACTGGGCTTTGAATGCAATTACAAGGATATGGCTTTTACTTTGAGAAAGATGGGAACCCATTGGAGGATTTTGAATTAAGGAATTTTGTACACAGTCTTCTACTTCAAGAGGATCATTTTAGCTACTCTGTTGAGAATACAGTAAAGGGGACAAGGTCGAGAGTAAGGAGACCAGTTAGGAAACTCTTGAAGACAACCTGGCAAGAGATGATGGTGATTTGATCCATATGAGAACCAGTCAGATTCTGGGTATTTTTAAGGTAGATGCAATAGGATTTGCTATTCATTCAAATGAGCAATGAGTTGGATTGGCTTTGTATTGTTGAAGGTGGTAATAAGTATCTGGATTCTAAGTTTTTTATTTAAGGTAGAGCCAACAGAATTTGGATAGTAGGAGAGGAAGAGAGGAATATGGGATGCCTAAGTTTTGAGGTTTGAACAAATGAAAAGTGGAGTTGTTCTTAACTGATATAGGAGAGATTTTTGGATAGAGCATGTTTTAGGGAAAAATCAGGGATTCAGTTTGAAAGTATTAACTTTAAGAAATCTGTTAGGAATCAAGATGCCAGGCTTTTGGAACGAGTATTAACCTGTTAGATGCAATTCAGGGGAGAAGTCTGAACTGGCGATGTCAGTTTCAAAGTCATGAATGTACAGATGACTCTGAGACTGAAGTGAGACTGAAGTGAGTGAGGATGGAGAAGAGGTTTGAGGACTGAGCCTGAGAGTTCTCCACTGTTAATAGGTCAAGGAGAGAAAGAGAAACCAATGAAGAGACTGAGCAGACTTGATCAGTAGCATAGAAAGAAAACCAAGAGAATGTGGTGTTGTGGAAGCCAAGGGAAGAAACTGGTTCCTGGAACATCAATGGGGTCATGTGCTGCTCCCCATTCAAATGAGGTAAAGACTCAAAATTAACCTTTGATTTAGCATGGGAGCCATTGATACGTTTGACAAGACCAGTTTCAAGAAAGTTAATTTGAAGGAGAGAAAATAGAAGTTTTGCTGAAAAGGGCACTTGAGAAATGAGACAGAAACCAGGGAGAGAAGTGGATCAAGATTATTTTGTTTTGTGTTGTTGAGGTGGAGAAATTAAGCACGTTTGAATGCTGACAAAGATAGTATGGCTGCGAGGGAAATTTAAATTATGCATGAAAGTAGGAACAATCGCTAGGGCAATATCCTAAAGTAGGCAAGAGGAGATGGATCTAGTGAACAATCAGAGGAACTGAATTTAGGTAGGAGCAAGGACAGTTAGTTAAGAAGCAAACAGGGGTAACAGGAGGGAAGGTGGGCACAGACCCAGATGCAGGTGGGTGGCAGATGTGCTGGTGAGAACATACAGAATTTCTCTTCTGACTGCTTCTGTTTTCCCAGCAAAATAGAAGCAAGGTCATTAGCTGACAGTGAGGGGGCTGGATAGGCTTGAAGGTTGGGAGAGAAAGTGTGAAACAATTCTCTCAGGTGAGGGGGAGAGAGAATGGATGAGAAAATGTGGTAGGATTGCTGGGACGCACTACGGCCCTTTTGTGTTAGTAGTCATAAACTTCAATGCAGAGCATTTCTCATGGCTGTGGATTTTTCCTGGCCCTGTCCAGTTTTGCAGATCTAAGTTCAGGATTGGCAGAGATTTGGATTTACCTCAGGCAGGACCTCTGGTGGTGTCATGCCTCTGACATTGGACTGCTAACCAAAAGGCTGGGGGTTCAAACCCACCAGCCACTCCTCGGAAGGAAGGTTGGGCAATCTACTTTCGTAGTGATACCATCTCAGAAACCCAAGGAGGGGTTGCTATGAGTCGGATCTGACTTGATGGCAATGGATTTGGTTTGGTGGTTTTGGAAGGCAGGATTAGGAGCTCTTGGTGGCTTAGTGCCTAAGGCATTTGACTGCTAACCAGAAGGCTGGCAGTTCAAGCCCACGAGACACTCCTTGTAAGGAAGATTGGGCAATCTACTTCCATAGAGATATGGTCTCAGAAACCCAAGAGGGGGTCGCTATGAGTCAGATCTGACTTGATGACAGTGTTGTTTTTGTTTTAAGGCAGGATTTGGCAGGTGAGTATGAAGATAAGAGAGAGAAGTGAGCATGCTATATGTGCATCAAAGAATATAATGATATACCAGGTATCTAAGCTGGGTAAGAAGAAAATGAGGACACCAGAGGTGTAAGGGATAGAAAAAAATGGCATTAAAGCTAAAGAATTGTATGCCTCGGTGGGGTACAAGGAATAACAGTAGGAATGACCTGGACTAAGCCAGAATGATAGGTGGTGATAGAGAGTAGGATGTTTGAATTGAGAGTTTAGAGAGTTGCTAGGAATGGCAAGGTCCAGAGTATGACTGTGGGGGTAAGTGGCTGAGGTAGTGGGGAGGACAAGGCCATTGGAAGAGAGGAAGCCAAGGAATCAAGATACCAGGCGTTTGGAAGGAGTATTGACCTGGATATTAAATTCATCAGGAATTATGACAGGAGTAGCACTGGAGAATGTGACAGTGAGTTGGGACCTACAATCTCCAAAAATAATGGGGAGTGAACTGGAAATTTGTAGAAGCCTGCAACAAAGAGTAGCACCAGTAGTAGTAGTGCTAGTAAGAGGAGGAGGAGAAGAAGGAGGAAGTTGTGGTATAGCCAGATAGCTGGGTATTTTATGGAAGAGGGAATGAGAATGGTCTTTAAGTAAAATGGAGCACAAGGACAGATAGGCTACCTCAGAACCCTATTCATCCCCTAAAGCCTTTGTCTTCATCTACTTAGCAGAACAGAGGGTTCCTTCTGGGTGAGATGAAAGGGCTTGGTTCTGTTCCCCACCAACTAGTATTGCCCATAATTTTGACATTCAAGACAGAATAGACACATCATTATCAAAGGAGACCAAGACCAATTGGTGAGGGGTTTCAGTTCTAGCATTGTTGTTGTTGTTGTTGTTATGTGCCGTCGAGTCGGCCCTGACTCATAGTGACCCCTCCTTGGGTTTCCGAGGCAGTATCACTACGGAAGTAGGATTGCCCAACCTTCCTTCCGAGGAGTGGCTGGTGGGTTTGAACCGCCAGCCTTCTGGTTAGCAATCAAGTGCTTTAGCCACTATGCTACCAGAGCTCCTGTTCTAGCATTAGGAGTTCTAGCATTAGGAATCCCATATTCAAATCCCCCTTTTTCCACTTTTTAACTGTGTGACATTGGGAAAGTCGTTAAGTCTATTTTTGCCCCTCTTTCCTCATCTGTGAATAGGGTTGATAAAATTATTTCCTTCATTGGAATGTGGCGGGATTTAAAAGAAATAAGGTACATTATGGACTTTGTATGTATTATGTATTCAGTTAGTTTTAGCTATTGTCATTCATACTCAGATTTTTGTATTTATCCTTACACAGCAAGATTTACTGTGAAAGGTACATTCATTCTCTAGGCAGGAAACACTTCATTCCTCTCAGGTCCTGTACTTGTAATTCAGGTAGGTGCCACCAGGGGAACTAAGGGCCTGTTAGATTTCCAAAACAGGCCTCTTGCCCAGACTGGGCTAGCGGATTTGGGGTCCTTTTGTCAAGATCTTGGAGCTCTGGTAGCATAGTGCCTAAGGCACTTGACTGCTAACCAGAAGCCTGGCGGTTCAAACCCACCTGCCACTCCTCGAAAGGAAGATGGGACAATCTACTTCGGTAGTGATACTGCCTCGGAAACCTAAGAATGGGTAGCTATGAGTTGGGTCCACTCAATGGCACACAACAACAGTCAAGATCTGATAAGGTGCTAAGGGGCTCTGATGGAGCTGTAGTTAAATAATTTGGCTGCAAACCAAAAGGTCAGTGGTTGGAACCCACTAGCCACTCTGTGAGAGAAAGATGAGGCAGTCTTCTTCCATAAAGATTTACAGCCCTGGAAACCCTAAGGCAGTTCTCCTCTGTCCTAAAGAGTCACCATAAGTTGAAATCAATCTGATGGCACTGGATTTTTTTTTTTAGTCAAGATTTGAGAGGAGAATTTACTTGTGACCTGAAGAAAAAGTTTAAACTTCTGAACCTTAGTTTCTTTATCTGTGAATTGAAATAATAACAATTTTCTTACCTGATTCAGGGTTATAAGAAGAATTAAAGGACAAGTGTGACCTACACTGTAAACCAATATAAAAGCTTTATATTACTGGTATTACTAGCACTAGATTTTTATTAGTTGTTTGTGCATTATCCCCAAAATATTATACTCAACTTATGCTTTTTGTAACTTGGGTTCATAAAGCTTTGCCTTGTCCTCATAAGAAGATTTTATGTAGATATCAAATAGAGGAAATTTCCCATAGCTACCTTTACTAGGAAGTACATTCCATGAGGACTGAGACCATATGTGTTTTCACCCCCACTTTATTCTTAGTGCCCATCACAATACCTGGCACAGATGCAACTGCAATGCAGTCACTGCCGCGGAGTCAGATCTGACTCATAGCAACCCCTCCTTGGGTTTCTGAGGCAGTATCACTACAGAAATAGATTGCCCACCCTTCCTTCCAAGGAGTGGCTGGTGGGTTTGAACTGCCAGCCTTCTGGTTAGCAGTCAAGTGCCTTAGGCACTATGCCACCAGAGCTCCCTCGGGCACATAGGATGTGCTAAAATAAATATATAAATAAACAAACAAATATATTTGTGTGTGTGTGATTTGGGTAAAAGTCCTTTGGAATAACTGTCTCCTTACATCTTTGATTTTCTTCAGTCTTCTTTGCTCTAGATGGGGAGGTTGCACCTTAGATGGTCACTCACAAGCTTTTAAGACCCCAGTTACTGCTTGCCACAGTAGGATGTAGAACATTGTCTTTGTAGACTGTTCTGCTAATTGACCTTAGTGTTCCTGGAGAGTATGGTCCTGAAACTCTATGCCCAGTGACTCATTCCCTCAAGGTGTTTGGTTATGACTAAGAAGTTCTCATAACTTTGTCCCCTGTATGCTCCACTACATTCATGGATATATTTGCAGCATAGGTAGAGAGATCCTCTGTGAAACCTATATATGCTCATGGGTGTTCAGCTTGACTGTCTATCTATGGATCCACTCATAGATTATTGTTACTTTTATTTCAAGATTGTGTATGTAATTGTATTCACCTTTGTTGCCTTTAACTCTTGTACTCCTCTCTGTGTCTTTTACTGCCTTAATCAGTTTGTGCTGACCTCCTCCTTATTGTATATTGCCTTTTCCTTAATGTGTCAATATATATCTAGCCTCTAGTTGGTGATTTGTCCTCCCTTCCCCTCCCATCCCTGGTAACCTTCAAAGAATGATTGATTCTGTGTGTAAACCTTTTCTTAACTTTTTACAGCAGTGGTCTTAACGCAATAATTGTCCTTTTGTGATTGACTAATTTCACTTGGTATCACATCTTCTAGGCTCATGTTATGAGGTGTTTTGCAGATTCATTGTTATTCTTTAATGTTGCATAGTGTTCCATTGTGTGTATGTGCCATTCACCCATTGATGGGTGGCACTTAGGTTGTTTCCATCTTTTTGCTATTGTGAATAGGGCTGCAATGAACATGAGGGTGCATGTATACCTAGTAGTGGGATTACTGGATCATATAGCACTTCAATTTCCAATTTCTTAAGGAAGTGTTATACCTCTTTTCACAGTGGTTGTACCATTTTACAATCCAACCAGGAGTATATGAGGATTCCACTATCCCCACACCCTCATCAGAATTTGTTGTTTCCATTTCTCTGAACTTTGCTATTAGCTTAATAAATGTTTGATGAGATAGTCAGTTGGTTACCACTTGCAGGAAGCTTACCTTTCCAGCCTCTAAATGCTGTCCATCTTGAAAGCATACTCTAGCCACATCAGACAACTTGTGTTTCCAAAAACGTATTTATTTTTGTAGCTCTATATTTTGGATAGGAGCTGTGGTAGCATAGTGCCTAAGGCATTTGACTGCTAACCAGAAGGCTGGCAGTTCTAACCCACCAGCCACTCCTTGGAAGGGAGGTTGGGCAATCTACTTCCATATTGATACCTCCTCAGAAACCCAAGGAGGGGTCACTATGAGTTGGGTTCGACTCAATGGCAGTGAGTATATTTTAGATACATTCCATCAAATGAAATTTTATCCCTACTTTTCCAAATAGCAAAAGTTTATTTTTCCCCTCAAAGGCCAGTATAAAATAAAATCCTCAGTGACACTTTCTCCATTGTTTCCATTAAAAATTATATACTCTTTTGTTTCCCCTCCCAAGACATTCTGCACAATATCGTTATACTATATAGTAGGGATAAAAGTGTTTTCATTGTTATATAATGGGTCCTTTGTGGGCAAAGCTGAGTCTTATAACCATATCCCCAGTGGTTCATTCACTACCTCAGGAGTAATAATAGGCCCAAGAAGTGTTGGTTAGATAGATACACTGCTAGCAGGGTCTGTGCTAATTATGTTACATATATTATCATTTTAATACTTACAGTCATATTCCATGGGGATAATTACTATTATTTTCTCCATATTACAGATGAAGAATAAAACTCAGGGAGGTGAAGCTCTTGTCTAGGGTCTCACAGCTAGTAACTGGAAGAGGTTGCACTTGAGCCTAGACAGTTTGCCTACAGAGCCCATACAGCTAAAAGCTTTGCTATTGAAATTAGGGTTTTTAGATGCAGCATTCTTGTCTTGAGCATCACTATGTCATGTGTGAAGATGCCAATTTGGCAGATCAGTTTGTGAAAAATAGGATTTTCTGAAAAATATGCAGTGCTGAAAGTCCGCTGTCATCTTGTACATCAATAGTTTTGCTGCCTCTCAACTTTCTTTAGGCAAAATAAAGTCAGCTCTTTTCATCTCTTCTTGAAAACTTAATTTTCAACTGCCAGCACCACTGTGTTTCTAGACAGAGGAGGAAAAGAAGCAAAGCATGAAAAAGAAATTAAAACAACAAGAAAATTAAAATAAAGCATGTCTAGGCCCCGGGTCGCTATGAGTCGTAACTGAGTCATTGGAACCCACCCAATAACAACCACAGGCCTGTTTCTATATTCATGGTTTGGTGTGAAGCAGACTCTAGCAGTCATAGAAGAACATTGCTTTATTTTTTTTTTCACCTTTTCTATAAAATTTTTCCATTCATTCTTTCTTCCTCTGAAATCCTGATAAAGGAATTTGACTACATAATTTATTTGATTTAGTGCTGTCTAGATGTTTTTCGGCTGCAAGGTTTCCTAAAATTTTAAAATTTTAGAAACTTAGCATAAAGAGGCACCTTAGTCACCATTCGTTGAAATTTTTCACTTTTTAAAATGTGAAAGTTGAGGACAGGGGAATGCAAATGACTTGCCTAAGGTCACACAGCAGGTTAGTGAAAGTGCCTATAGTACTTTTGAAACTAAATCAGCTGTCTCTTGCCTTCTAAATTAGATTTTAAAATATCTCCAAGTATTCATTATTGCATTCACTCAACAGACAGTTACCAAATGTCTTCTACGTGCCATGCATACAGAGGCACTGGGGTATAAAAGAAAATAAGGTTCCTGAGAGAGAACCTTTCCTTGGCAAAATATTCTCACAGTGTGGTAAGCAGTAACAGAAGTGTATACAGAGTACTCTCAGGCCTGTGACAATTCTTACTTTTCTGAAGAGTATGAGTGACAATGAAGGATGGGTGTTTGCAGTGGCATGGTGCTTGGAGGCATGTGGTCTGGTAGAGTAGGGGAGGACCCAGTGCAGAGGAAGATGTGAGGATGACATGCAACACCTTCAGGGAGTGAGAAACCTGGTGAGTGATGGGCAAAGAGGCTGAAAGATATAAGGGCCAAATTGTGAGGTAGAGAATGTAACATATCTAGAATGATGTTCTTTATCCTTTAGAGAATGGGAAATTGCTGCAGATTTTTAAGCAGGAGAACAATCTGATGAGATAATAAGCCTCTCTACTTTTCTTAGCTCTGGTAGCATAGTGGCTAAAGCACTTGACTGCTAACCAGAAGGCTGGCGGTTCAAACCCACCAGCCACTCCTCGGAAGGAAGGTTGGGCAATCCTACTTCCGTAGTGATACTGCCTCGGAAACCCAAGGAGGGGTCGCTATGAGTCGGGGCTGACTCGACGGCACATAACAACAACAACAACAACACTTTTCTTAGACACCTCAGGAGATGCAGGATGGCGCTGGCTAGATAATAACAAGAATTAAGTTAACTCAAAAACAGAAATAAGATGCCATGGTAAGTTTCTAACCACACACGTGCCTTCTCCCTTTAAAGATTTCTGGAAAATAACATATTTTACTTATTAAAATTCACAGTATTTTTGAATAACCACTACAATGCTCTCTTTATAAATGGTGAGTGCTATAAAAGTTACAGCCTTTAAAATAAATGACTAGCCTGCTTATCTTCCCTCTCTTTTTTTTACTTTTTTTGACTGAGATATAATTCACATACCATAAAATTCACTGTTTTAAAGTGTAAAATGCAATGATGTTTAGTATATTCACAGAGTTGTGCAACTATCACCACTACGTAATTCCACAGCATTCCCTGTCCCCCACCTACCCCAAAGAACTCCTGTACTAATCAGCAGTCACTTCCTAGGCCTTCTTCCCCCAGTTCTTAGCAACCACTACTCTATACTTTCTGTAGATTTTTTTTCCCCCTGTGGATTTGCCTATTCTGGACTTTTCATATAAATGTAAGCATACAATATGTAATTTTCATGATTTATTTTCCTCACTTAGCATAATGTCTTCATGGTTCATCCATGTTGTAGCATGCATTAATACTACATTTGCTTTTATAGCCAAATAATATTCCATCATATTATTATACATATTTTGTTTATCCATTTATCAGTTGATGGACATTTGGGTTGTTTTTATTTCTTAGCTGTTAGGAATAATGCAAATATGTACAAGTTATATGTATCATATACAAGTTTCTGTCTATAAATATGTCTTCAGTTCTCTTGGGTATATACCTAGGATTGGTGCTGGGTCATATGATAAGTTTGTGTTTAACTTTTTGAAGAACTGCCAAACTGCTTTGCACAGTGGCTATACCATTTTACATTGTGAGTGTCAGTGTACAGGGGTTCTAATATCTCCACATCTTTACCAACACTTAGTATTGTTTATTCTCTCTTTGTATAGAGTGGTTTGCCCCTTGACATAACACCAGAGTCTCACCATAATGCTGCCCCACAGGTATGCACTTAGAAATTAAAGAAATATAGAAGGGGGCAATGTGGATTAGTAGAGGAAATGGCTCAAAAGGAACTTCAGCAACCATGTTGCACACTGAACTTAATTATCAGAGCTTGGTGTTTAGTGGATATTTCAAACCCCTCTTGGATTTTATTTCCTTTGCACTGGTTACATGCTGTATTTCCTTCTATGTGTAGTGCTGCCAAGTAACATTCTCCACTTTTTTTTTTTTTTTTTGCAGTCTCTTTTAGTGATTTTAATTTAAATTGAGATCCTTCATTTATCCTGGGCTTACTATGTACATGTTTGTAAATTGACTTTTTGTGTTATCTGTAATACTTGGATATTAAACATTGCAGAGGAGGTTGTGA
This sequence comes from Orycteropus afer afer, assembly GCF_000298275.1. Lineage (NCBI taxonomy): Eukaryota > Metazoa > Chordata > Mammalia > Tubulidentata > Orycteropodidae > Orycteropus > Orycteropus afer. The sequence goes on along the minus strand of NW_006921828.1, from coordinate 4,553,009 downwards.
AGCTATGCTTTATTATTGGCCCCAAGATATTATAAGCTTTGTTTTCATCTGGAGTCGTTTACAGTGATAATAGATGAGGCTATCTATCACAGATTGCCAAGAACTTACAGCAAGAAAATAACATTCCCAGAGGAAATCTGCAGAGAGAAATGTCAACTGTCTTTCTTTTTTCTCTTTCTATACTACCCCTAGGAGCTCTGGTAGTGTAGTGCCTAAGGCATTTGACTGAAAACCAGAACGCTGGTGGTTCAAACCCACCAGCCACTCCTCAGAAGGAAGATTGGGCAATCTACTTCTGTAGTGATACTGCCTCAGAAACCCAAGGAGGGGTCACTATGAGCCATATAGACTCCACAGTAGTGAGGGTTTTTTTTTGTTTATGCTACCCCTTTTTGCTTATTTAATGACTGAATTGTCATGGTAGAGAGGGTGTCTGCTGCTCTGGAAGGGGATTAGGAGTTATGTTGCATTTTGGAGATGGAGCAGAGGTGGACAGCTCTCCATCCTTACTCCCTTGGCCTTTCTCATATCAGAGCACATCAGCCTGAAGTGCACCTGTCTACACTTGTGTCTCTTTGCCTGAAGGTTATCTCTGATTTCCTTGGTATATGCTGCCTGTCTGTAGACTGAAAGTTCTAGGGAATTGACACTCCCTGCAAGCAGTTCTTAACCATGAACTGATAACATTTGATGTATGTATTAGTTTCTTATTGGACTTGTAACAAGTTACCACAAATTCAATGTAATCCCTATCAAAATTCCAATAGCCATTTTTTTGTAGAAATGGAAAAGTCAATTCTCAATTTATAGGGCATGACAAGGGGCCCAGAATTGCAGAAATAATCTTGAGAAAGAACAGTTAGAGGAGTCACAATTCCTGATTTCAAAACATACTATAAATCTACAATAGTCAAAACATTGTGGTGCTGGTATAAGGACAGACATATAAACTAATAGAATTGAGAGTTCAGAAATAAACTCATGTATTTTTGAAAAACTTATTTTTAACAAGGGTGCTGAGAGTCCATTTAATGGAGAAATAATGGTCTTTTCAATAAATGGTGCTAGGAAAATTGAATCTCCATATACAAAAAAAATGAAGTTGGATCAATACCTTGTATTATAAATTAACTAAAAGTGGATCAATGACCTAAATATTACAACTAAAACCATAAAGTCTGAGAAGAAAACATAAGAGTAATGCTTCGGAACCTAGTTTTTTTTTTTTTTTTTTTTTTTTTAATTGTGATTTGGGTGAAAATTTACAGAGCAAATACACTTTCCATACAGAAGTTCACATACACTTTGTCTCATAACATTGACCACAATGCAACATCTCCCCTCCCACTTCCTCCCGATAGTTACCTCTTCCTTGTGTTCATCTCGGGATCTAGTTTTTGACAGTGGATTCGTAGATATGACACCAAAAGCATGAGCAACAAAAGACAAAGTAAATAAAATGAACATCATCAAAATTAAGAACTTTTGTGCATCAGAGGACATTACCAAGAAAGTGAAGAGGCACCCTACAGAATGGGAGAAAATACTTGGTAGCTCTGCTGGTGTAGTACCAAAGGCATTTGACTGTTAACCAGAAGGCTGAAGGTTCAAATCCAGGAGCCACTCCTTGGAAGGAAGGTTGGGCAATCTACTTCTGTAGTGATACCACCTCAGAAAACCAAGGAGGGGTCACTATGAGTTGGATCCAACTTGATGGCAGTGGGATATATCTGATAAAGCTTCAATATCCAGAGTAGATACGGAACTTACACAACTAGACAACAAAAAGACAAACAATCCAATTTAAAAATAGGCAAAGATGTGAATGCCAGCCTCCATGACCATGAGACAAGAACTAGATGATACCCAGCTACCTCTACTGACTACTCTGAAAGGGTCACAATAGAAGGTCCTAGACAAAGTGGGAGAAAAATGTGGAACAAAATTCAAAATCATAAAAGAGACAAGGCTTACTGATCTGATCAAGACTGGTGGAATCCCCAAGACTATGGCCTTTAGACACCCTTCAAGTTTGGAATGGAATTCACCTCCGTGGGTCAAATTTCAGCTGAACAATAGGCCTATAAAGTAAACAATAATACTAAGAAGGTATGTATTCCTTAGAACAGTCAACTAGATGAGATCAAAAGGGTAGCATTTGTCCAAGGATAAAGCTCAGAAGGCAGGAAGGGATAGGATAGAAGGATGAAGGGAAACGGTAAACAGAGAGGAAGTGGGAAGAGTATTATTACATTGTAGTAATCACAATCAGTATCATGAAACAAAATGTGTATGAATTGTTGAATGGGAAACCAATTTGCTTTGTAAGCTTTCACCCAAAGCACAATCAAAAGTTATAATTTAAATTAAAAAAGAAAAATATGGACAAAGGACTTGAATCAATATTTCACCAAAAAGATACACAAATGGCCAGTTAGTAAATTAAAGATATTCAATTTCATTAGTCATTCCACAATTCATTAGGGAAATGTAAATAAAAACCACAGTAAGGTACCACTTCAGCCCCACTTAAATGGCTATTATGGAAAAAAAAAAAAAAAAAGTAAGGATGTGGAGAATGTACAGCATTTGATGGTGTGAACATAAAATGGTGTAGCTTCTGTGGAAAACAATTTGGCAGTTCTTCAAAAAGTTAAACATAGAATTACCATATGACCCAGAAATTTCACTCCTAAGTATATACTAAAGTGCAGTGCAATGACTCACTTTTATATAGCCTTTTTAGTCATGGTTTTGTAACTCCTATAAAATGATTGGCTGGGACTATGTAAAGTGAGTGATTTATGGTCCATCAAGTCTGTTGGTCAGTTTGTGATCCTGAGAGAGGACTGTGTCTTGAACTTGATAAAGAGTAGGCTTTTAAAAGGCGAATCCTACAGAGGTTGGGGAGAACTTCAGTACAATCAAGAAGAAGAGTCTGGAGTGGAATGTTACCTTTAGATCAAGGACCTAGGACCCTTGTGCTAAGAAACACCTAGAACCAGAAAAGAGAGAGAATGCTGAAGACAGCATGAGATGGGAATTGATAGGGGGCAGTAGGCTTGCTGGGCCACAGAGTAAGCCGCTTCAGTAGATTTGCTGGCTCACAGAGTGATATCTGACCAACTTTGGGCAGGAGGCTTACTGGTGGAGCTAAAAGAGGTGTAACACTTGGTTATGTAGGGCAGAGGCCTGAGTGTGCCCTGTGCAGGAGTTGTAACTTTCCTCCAGGGCAGCAGGGGCTTTGGCGGTGTGGCAGCAGGAGATGGTAACAGAGGCTTAGAAGGACCCAACAGCAGAGGCTAAGGAGATCTTGTGAAGGGGTCTCCCGGTCAAGCAAGGCAAAGCCCACTAAGGACCAGTGGCAGAGCTGAAGCCTCAGGCAGTGTGGTGGTAGCTGGAGGCAGCTGTGACATGAAAGCAGCAGTCTGTACCACAGAATTCCCAGCAAAATAAGTAATTTGGGGAAGGATAAGCATTTCTGTTTTGGGGAATTTGTTACTGCTTACCGCTTGACTTCTATAAATAATAATAATGGCTTTCACTTTGCCAACAAAGTGTAAATTTCTCATGTGTCCAGATCAATCACAGATAAATGTAACACCCATAGAATGGTTGAAGCCAGGGGGTGTATGTGTCTCCTTCCCCGCAGTCTTATAGCTTTCTGGAAGTTTGAGGCAGTCTGCCTGCATGTGCAATGAAGGCAGAGCAGACAGAGCATCTTTCAACATATTTGAAAGCAAGGACTCAAACAGGTACATTTACACCAGTGTTCATTGCAGTACTATTCACAATAGCCAAAAGGTGGAAGCAACTCAAGTGCCCATTAACAGATGAATGGATAAACAAAATCTTGTATATACACAATCATTCACTCACTGCAATTAAGTCAGTTCTGAACAATAGTGACCGTATAAGATAGAATAAATCTTTATAGAAGCAGACTGCCTCATGTTTCTCCTGTGGAGCAGGTGGTAGGCTCAAACTGCCAACCTTATGGTCAGCAGCCTATATTTTAACCACTGTACCACCAGAGCTACACACAATGGAATATTATTCAGCCATAAACAAGGAGATTCTAATATATGCTAAGACATGAATGAATCTTAAAATAATTATGCTGAGTGAAATAAGTCAGATATAAAAGAAAAAATTTTATATGATCCCATTTACTTGAATAGGCAAATCCATGGGGACAAAAGTTTATTAGTAGTTACTAGAGGCTGGTGGGGAAGAGGGAATGGAAGTTACTGCTAAAGAGGTAGTAAGTTTTTTCTGTTTGAGGTGATATAAAACTTCTGGAAATAGTGGTGATGGTAGTACAATATTGTGAAAGTAATTAATGTTACTGAATTGTACACTTAAAAATGGTAAAATGTGAGGACTTCTGGCAAGATGGTGGAATAGGCAGACAGGCTATACAGACCCTGTGCAACAAAGCAATGAGTAACCAATTGAAACAGACACAGAAGATAATCCTGGAACCCTGAGCTTTGAAGGAAAGGATAAAGTGGATTAAATACCAAGTAGTAGAAGCACAAGGAGCTCTGGTAGCATAGTGGCTAAAGCACTTGACTGCTAACCAGAAGGATGGTGGTTCAAACCCACCAGCCACTCCTCAGAAGGAAGGTTGGGCAATCCTACTTCCATAGTGATACTGCCTCAGAAACCCAAGGAGGGGTCCCTATGAGTCGGGGCCGACTCGGCAGCACATAACAACAACAACAGTAGAAGCACAAGGAGCTTTGCTGGTGTAGTGCCTAAGGCATTTGAGTGCTAACCAGAAGGTGGGTGGTTCAAACCTACCAGCTGCTCCATGGAAGGAAGATGAGGCAATCTACCTCCATAAAGATTTACTTTCTTGGAAACCTAAAGGGGGTTGCTATGAGTCATAATCCACTCAATGGCACTGAGGGTTTTTTGTTTTGTTTTGTTTTGTTTTTTGAATAGAAGAACCTGAATGAAAGCAGTAAATAAGTAGATCAGTGGAGACAAACAGCTGTCATTTGTCCTGAAGGCATAGCCAATTTTATTATTTACAAGTGGCATTCCAATCCAGGCAGCAACCTAATAATTGACTCTGTTTGTCAAGGACTGCATGGGCAACTGCACTGGTGGCTGATGACTAGAAAGGAAAACATCAAATAAGGAGAAAAACAGAGCTGTAGACTGTTGGCTGTCCTGAGGGTGCAGCCATTTTTATTATTTGCAAGCAATGTGACCATTTTGAATATTTACAAGCAGCATTCTGATCCAGGGATCAACCAAAGAATAGGCTCCACTTGTCAAGGACAGCATGGGCAACTGCACTGGAGGCTGATGACTAGAAAGTTTTTATTTATTTATTTTTATTTTTGGTGATATTTAAATTGTTTTTGTGTCTGAGTGGGAGACATCAACCTCACCCACACAACACAACCATACCTGCACCTCCTGCAACCCCTCCCACTGAGTGAGGGCCATCACTTGATTCTGCACCAACTGATCAACAATTGATGGTGGCCAATACCAATTTCACTCACACTCAACTGCTCCTCACTAACAGCTGAGAGAGATCTGTGTACACACCCTCATTCTCTAATACACCCACCAGGAGACAAGAGGTGAGTGCCTCAGTGTTGCCAAGTAGTGAATAGAGAAACAAAGTATGTGGCTCACTCGGATATATCAAAACAAAATAAAGAAAAAACAAAATCTTGGGTGACTCTCACCAACATACAATCACCAATTAAATATAAATATGACATCACAATGTCTCAGAGACCACTGATCTTCCCAATTCACAGAGAGAAACAAGATTCAAACTGAGAAAACATTCCTGAGGAAGAAACAGCATTGGAACTCCCTGATAAGGAATTCAAATATATATATATTCAGATATCTTCAACAGATTGAGAGACAGATCAGGGAAGACACTGAAAAAATTAAGGAAAACACAGACAAAACTCTAGAATAATTTAGGAAAACAATATAAGAACAAACTGACAAAATAAATGAAAAAAAAAATTTAAATTTTTAAATACAAAAACAACAAATAGAAATCCATAAGATTAATACTAAGATTTCAGAAATAGATAACACATTAAATGGACAAAGGAGTAGAATCAAAGAAATGGAAGACAGAATCAGTCAGACTGAAGACAAAAACCTCAATATTATTTTGGTAAGGGATCAATTAGAAAAAAAGATCAAAGGAAAATGAAGAAAGCTTAAGATTCGTGTGGAATACCATCAAGAGGAATAACCTATGTGCAATCAGACTTTCAGATCAGGAAAAGACAAATAAAGCAACAGAGAAAAAAGTAAAAAACATGTTGGAACAGAATTGCCCTACTATGAGGAAAGATGAGAAGATATTCATTCAAAGAGTTCAACAAATCTCAAACAGGATAGACCACAAAAGAAAATCATCAAGGCATATCATAATCAAACTCACCAAAACAGAATGCAAAAGGAAATAATCTAGAAAGCAGCATAGGAAAAACAAAAAGTCACATATAAAGGGCAACCAATAAGGCTAAGCTCTGATTTCTGGGCAGAAACCATTCAGGTGAGAAGGCAATGAGACACTACATACAAAACTCTGAAAGAAAAAAACAAAAATTTCCAACCAAGAATTATTTACCCACCAAAATTGTCCCTCAAATTAGAATATTTCCACATAAACAGAAATTAAGGGAGTTAAAACTGGACCAGCCTTATGAGAGATGTCAAAGGGAGTCCTTCTGATAGAGAACCAACAACAGCAGACAACAACTAATGACTAACACACATGTTGACATAACTCAGAAACCAACCCAGTTATAGAAGTATCCAAAGTAAAATAAGCTTACAAGACTGTACACAGGGAACCAGAGATATCAATTGATAAAAGAGGACAATTACAAGCCAAAAAGAGGGAATAGAGAGTGTAAGTACAGAACTTCCAAATGGTGAGGAAGTAAGGGCAATTGCAAGATAGAACAGACTGCTCTAAAACTCTGGTGGCATAGTGCCTAAGGCATTTCACTGCTAACAAGAAGGCTGGCGGTTCAAACCCACCAGCCACTCCTTGGAAGGAAAGTTAGGCAATCTACTTCCATAGTGATACTGCCTCAGAAACCCAAGGAGGGGTCTCTGTGAGTTGGATCCAACTTGACAGCAGTGAGTAAACATGGGAAGAAAGTTATAAATCACAGGATATTCTCAAAGAAAAATAATAAACATTCCCATCAAAATAAAAAAGAAGACAAGCACAATATTTAGCAAACACTAAAGCAATAGCAATGAAGGACATGATAACACAATTCGTAAACAAAATGAGCTCAGCACAGAAAATTATATGGAACAAAGAAATCAGCAACACCATGATAAAACACATAACAAAATGACAGCAATGAGTTCATACTTGTTAATAATTACACTGAATGTAAGTGGATTAAATGTACTACTCAAGAGACGGAGAGTTGCAGACTGGGTTAAAAAAAAACATGACCCATCAATATGCTGTCTACAAGAGACTAACATTAGACACAAAGACAAAAATAGACTAAAAAGCAAAGGTTAGAAAAAGATATATCAAAGCAAATTGCAATTAAAAAAAAAAAAAGAGAAAGAGTGGCAGTATTAATTTCTGATAAAATAGACTTTAAGAAAAAAAATAACCATAAGAGACAAGGCAGGACATTACATAATGATTAAAGGATCAACTGAACAAGAGGACATAATCATAGTAAACCTATGCACCCAATGAAAGAGTCCTGAAATACATAAATCAGACTTTAACAGAATTGAAAAGACAAATAGATGACTCCACAGTAATAGTAGGAGACTTTAATATACCACGTTCAATGAAAGGAAGAACAGCTGGAAAGAAACTCAACAAAGATACAAAAGAATTAAATAATACAATCAACCAACTTGACCTTATGCGTATTTACAGAGCACTTAATGCAGCAACAGCACAATATAAATTCTTTTCCAGTGCACATGGAACATTCTCCAGAATATACTATATGTTAGGCCACAAAGTAAGCCTCAATAAATTTAAAAACATCAAGGTACTGCAAAGCATTTTCTCAGATAACAATGCTATAAAATTAGAAGTCAACACTAGGAAGACCAATGGAAAAAAGAGCAAACATGGAAACTGAATAACACCCTTCTTGAAAACTACTGGGTAATAGAAGAAATGAAAAATGAAATTAAAAAATTCCTTGAATCAAATGAGAATGAAAACACACCATACCAAAATCTTTGGGATGGAGCAAAAGCAGAGGGCAATTATATAGCCATAGAGGCACATATCAAAAAAGAAGAGGAAGCCAAAATCTACACCTTAACCCAACATCTCCAACAATTAGAAAAAAAGCAGAAAAAAAAAAAAAACTGCAATCATCAGAAGAAAAGAAATAATAAAGAGTCAAGCAGAAATAAATGAAACAGAAAATAGAAAGAAGAAAAAATCAGCAAGACTAAAAGTTGGTTCTTTGAAAAGATTAATAAAATCAACAAACCACTGGCAAACTTAACAAAGAAAAAGAAGGAGAAGATGCAAATAATATGAATAAGATATGAAAGAGGTGGTGTCACAACAGAACCAACCAAAATAAAAAGATAATATCAGGATACTATGAAGAACTATACTCCACAAATTGGAAAACCTAGAAAAAATGGACAATGTCTAGAAACATACTACTTACCTAAACTAACACAGACTGAGATAGAGAATTTGAGCAGGCCCGTAGCAACAGAAATTGAACACATCATTAAACAATTACCTTAAAAACAACTCTTTGCCCAAACAGTTTCACTGGAGAATTCTACCAAAGATTCAGAGACCTGACACCAATCATACTCAAACTATTCCAGAACACAGAAAAGGAATGAATCATCCCAAATTAATGTTATGAGGCAAGCATAACCTTGATACCAAAATCAGGGAAAGACACCACTAAAAAGGAAAACTACAGACCAATATCTCTCATGAATATAGAAGGAAAAATCTTCAACAAACTCCTAGCTAATAGACTACAACATATCAAAAAATAATGTATCATGACCAAGTGAGATTCATAACAGGTATTCAGAGGTGGGTGGTTCAACACTAGAAAAACAATCAAGGTAATCCATCATATAAGTAAAATAAAGGAAAAGAACCACATGATCATGTCAGTTGATGCAGAAAATGCATTTGATAAAAGCCAACACCGAGTCGTAATAAAAACTCTTAGAAAAATAAGAATAGAAGGGAAATTCATCAACATAATAAAAGACATATATGCAAACCAATAGCCAACATTATTCTCAGTGGAGATTGAAACCATTCTCCTTGTGAGCAAGAACCAGACAAGGATGCCCTCTATCACCACTTCTATTCAACATTTGATTGGAAGTCCTAGCCAGGGCAATAAGGCAAGAAAGGGAAATTAAAGGCATCCAAATTTATAAGGAAGAAATAAAACTATCTCTAGTTGCAGATGATATGATTCTGTACCAAGAAAACCCAAGAGACTCAGCAAGAAAACTACTGGAACTAGTTAAAAGATTAACATAGTAGCAGGATACAAGATCAACACACAAAAATCAATTGGATTCCTCTATACCAGCAAAGAGATCTCTGAAAAGGAAATAAATTAGTACTATTTACAATAGCTACCAAAAAGATAAGATGCTTGGGAATTAAAATTACCAGGGACACAAAAGACTTACACACACACACACACACACACAAACACACACAAAAATTTACTTCAGGAAACTATAAGAGAACTACATAAATAGAAGAACATACATACCATGCTCATGGATAGGAAGGTTCAACATTGTGAAAATGTCAGTACTACCCAAAGCAATCTATACATTTAATGCAATCCAAATCCAGATTCCATCAACATTCTTTAAGGACATGGAAAACCGATCACTAATTTCATATGGAAAGGAAAGAGACCTCAGATAAGCAAAGCACTACAGAAAAACAAAGTAGGAGGTCTCACACTCCCAGATCTCAAAATCTAATGTACAGCTACACTAGTCAAAGCAGACTAGTATTGGTACAGTGACAGACACACAAATTAGTGAAACAGAATTGAGAACTAGGAAGTAGATCCATCAACTTGTAGTCAGTTGATCTTTCACAAAAGGCCAAAATGCATGAAATGGGGAAGAGATAATCTCTTTCACAAATGGTGCTGGCAAAAGCAGATATCCATTTGCAGGAAAATGAAACAAGATCCATACCTTACACCATATACAAAAACTAACTCCAGATATCAAAGACTTATGTGAAACTTAAAACTATAAACTTCATCAAAGATAAAATAAGGACAACCTATTTTTTGGCATAAAATAAAATAAAAATAGGGGCCCTGTTTTATGGCCTACAAAGGCTATCAAGCATAACCCAAAATACAGAAACTGTAGAAGATAAACTAGATGATTAGGGCCTTTTAAAAACTGAATTCTTATGTGCATTAAAGGACTTCTCCAAAAGAATAAAAAGAGAACCTTCAGACTGGGAAAAAATATTCAACAATGACATAGCTGGCAAGGGACTTATCTAAAAAATGTATAGAAAAATCCAACAGCTCATCATCAAAAAGACAAAAAATCCAATTGAAAATGGGCAGAGGACATGAACAGACACTTCACCAAAGAAGACATTCAGGCAGCCCACAAACACATGAAGAAATGTTCATGATCATTAGCCATTGTTGTTGTTGTTATTTTCCGTCGAGTCAGCCCCGACTCATAGCGACCCCTCCTTGGGTTTCCGAGGCAGTATCACTATGGAAGTAGGATTGCCCAACCTTCCTTCCGAGGAGTGGCTGGTGGGTTTGAACCACCAGCCTTCTGGTTAGCAGTCAAGTGCCTTAGGCACTATGCTACCAGAGCTCCTCATTAGCCATTAGAGGGATGCAAATCAAAACAACCATGAGCTATCATGTCACCCCAGCACTAACAGCAAAGTTCAACATCACAGAAAATAACAAATGCTGGCAAGGATATGGAGAGATTGGGACTCTCCTACGTTGCTGGTGGGACTGTAAAATGATACAACCACTGTGGAAATTGGTATAGTGATTCCTTAAAAATTTGGAAACTGAAATACCACTTGATCCAACAATCCCATTACTAGGTATATATCCTAAAGAAGTGAGAGACAGGACACAAATAGATAATACACACCCATGTTCATCACAGCACAATTCACAAAAACAAAGAGATGGAAACAACCTAAGTGCCCATCAATGGAGGAATGGATAAGCAAACTATGGTACATACACACAATGGAATACTATGCAACATTAAAGAATAATGTAGAATCCACAAAATACTGTATAACATGGATGAACTTGAAGGACCTTATGCTGAGTGAAATAAGTCAATTACAGAAGGACAAATATTGTATTAGTCCACTATTGTAAAAAGTCAAAAGAAGGTTTACATATTGAAGGAAACTTTCTTTGTTGATTACCAGGGATAGGAGGGTAGTGTAGGGAAAACTGTTAGATTAGGAACAGGCAAGTATTGATTTGGGTGAAGGGAAATATGCCAAAAGTGAGGGGCCAACACAATGACAGTAAGGAAAAGGAAGACACAGAATGGTGCATAAGAGTCCCAATCTCTCCATATCCTCACCAGCATTTGTTATTGAACTTTGCTGTTAGTGCTGGGGTGAGATGGTATCTCATGCAGGAGAGGAACTGACAACAAAGACAAACACTTCCACACATACAATACTGCATTATCAGTAATAAACATTAATCTACAGGTAGATACGTAGGTAGGCAGGCTGGATGATCAGGTATGTCTAGGTAAAAGGGAATGTACCCATGATCATATACATGTTTGTATATTCAAATACATGTTTGGCAGATGATATTTCTACCTACATATTTGTATGTGTTGTAAGAATGTCAATAAAAATAGAACTAACTGGGAGAAAAGTTATGGTTACTTCTTAGTTATAGCCAACTACCCTGAGGGAGCAAGTTGTTGGATCTCTGGGCTCAGGACTATGGTTATGGGGGACATCAAGCTCATTTGGCATAACATACTACACAAAAATATTGTCATACATCCTACTCTGGTGAGTAATGACTAGGGTCTTAAAAGCTTGCAAGCAGCCATCTAGATGCAACAATTGGTCTCTCCTCATCAAGGGCAAAGAAGAGTGAAGAAAACCAAAGACGTATGGAAACAATTTGTCCAAGGGATTAGTAGACCATACAAACCTTAGCTTATATGACTATGAGACCAGAGGAACTAAATGTTGCCTGGCTACCACTGTCAACCACTCAGAATGGTATCAAAATAGTAGATCCTAGATAGAGAAGGAAAAAATGTGGAAGAAAACTCAAATCATAAAACAAAGGTCAGGCTTACTGGTCTGATAGAGACTGGTAAAACCCCCAAGACTATGGCCCCTAGTCACCCTTTGGCCCTGAAACTGAACTCACTCTCATGGCTTCCAGCCAAACAATAAACAAACTTATAAGGTGAACATTTACACCAGGTAGGTACATTCCTTAGAACAGTCAATCATAGGAGATAGGAAGGGCAGTATTTGCACAGGAAGATAGCTCAGAGGTGAGAAATGCATAGGAAAGGACACAGGGTAACCACAGGAAAGAAGTGGGAAGAGAACTGTTACATTATGGAGATTGCAATCCATGTTATGAAACAAAATGTATATGAACAGCGTATGGAAAATGAATTTGCTCTGTAAAATTTCACCCAAATCACAATTTAAAAAAAAAGGAAAAAATGTTTCAAATGCAAACTTCAGTTGTACATAGGAGCCCTGGAGGTGCAGTGGTTAGAGCACTCAGATGCTAAAAAAAGTCAGTGGTTTGAACCCACCAGCTGCTTTGTGGGAGAAAGATGTGGCAGTGTGCTTCCATAAAGATTACCCTGGAAACCCATAGAGGAATTGACTCAGTGGCTGTGGGTTTGGTTTGACTTTTTTATACATATATTTTACAGCAATAATAATAATAATAATAAGGACACAGGAGCCATCTTGACCAAACTTGGGATAATTGAACATCAAAAATAATGATCACAAGGAATTTCAACCTATTGAATAAAGTAAGAATCCATGAGTCCACACTAATATAGATAACCAAACAAACAACAGATGAACAAACAAGAAGAGAAAATCTTTCTTACAGTGGAAATCTAATAAATAAATGTAGAGGGGCACTGGAATTATAATTATTGAGAAAATATCATCATCATAATTGATTCAGGCAAGAATATTCAAAGAATGGCAAAACCAGTGAATGAAAGTTTGAGGAATAACAGTAATGCCCTGAGGCTTGGAGGCTGCTTTTCATTTGGGTGTGGCTCTATATTAAGGCTGGGGCCTGAGGTAGGCAGGTCTGAGGGATTAGGAACAACTAAGGGAGATGAACTTGTCTGTCAGTTTATCATCCTGTGGTGGCTTATGTGTTGCTAGGAGCTGGATGCTATGCCACTGTGTTACAAAATGCCAGCAGGGTTACCCATGGTGGACAGGTTTCCACAGAGCTTCTGGGCTAAGACAGACTCAGAAGAAGTAAGAGGCCATCCACTTCTCAAACAACTGGCCAGTGAAAACCTTATGAATAGCAGTGAAACATGGTGTGATATTTTATTGAAAAACTTTATGAATAGCCCTGAAACATTGTCCGAGAGGTTTATAGTGGCAGAATATGAGTCCATCATCTTGGAAGGCACTCAGAATTTGACTGGGGAAAAGCTGACTCCTCAGAGTAGAGATGACCTTAATGATATGGACAGAGTAAAGTTTTGGGACCTCCATTGGCTGATGTGGCATGACTCAAAATGAGTAGAAACAGATACAAACATCCATTAATAAATTTGGAGCATGGAATGTACAAAGTATGAATCTAGGAAAATTGGAAGTTGTCAAAAATAAAATGGAATGCATAAAGATCAATATCTTAGGCATTAAGGCATTAGTGAGCTGAAATGGACTGATTTTGGCCATTTTGAATCAGAAAACCATATGATCTACTATGCTGGGAACCACAAATTGAAGAGGAATGGTGTGGCATTGATTGTCACAAAGAGTGTTTTAAGATCTGTTTAAGTACAATGCTGTCAGTGATAGGATAATATCCATATGTCTACAAGGAAGACCAGTTACTGCTACTACTATGCAAATTTATGCACCAACCACCAAAGGCAAAGATGAAGAAATTGAAGATTTATACCAACTTATAAAGTCTGAAATTGACCAAACATGCAATCAGGATGTGTTGATTATCATTGGTGACTGGAATACAAAAGCTGGAAACAAAGAAGAGTTACTAGTATTTGGAAAATATGGCCTTGGTGATAGAAATAACATTGGAGATCTCATGATAGAATTTTGCAAGACCAATGAATTATTCATTGCAGATACCTTTTTTTCAACAACATAAGCAACGACTATACCTGTGGAGTTCACCAGATAGAATACACAGGAATCAGACTGACTATATCTGTGGCAAGAGGTGATGGAGAAGCTCAATATCTCCAGCCAAAACAAGGCCAGGAGCTGATTGTGAAACAGACCATCAACTGCTCATATGCATGTTCAAGTTGAAGTTGAAGGCAATTGAAACAAGTTCATGAGAGCCAAAATATGACCTTGATAATATCCCTCCTGAATTTAGAGCCCATTTAAAAAATAAATTTGATGCATTGAACACCAGTGACCGAAAACCAGA
>NW_006921828.1:4485055-4533245 GCF_000298275.1 Orycteropus afer afer | reverse complement strand
GCAGGAGAGTATGGAGGGATGGTCACTGGGAAGAGGTAACTATGGGGAGGAAGTGGGAGGGGAGCTGTTGCATTGTGGTAAATTGTGGTCAATGACATGAGACATAGTATATGTGAACTGCTGTATGGAAAGTGAATTCGCTCTGTAAATCTTCACCCAAATCACAATAAAATAAATAAATAAATAAATAAATAAATAAATAACCAAGAAAGGAAGAAAAGTCCAAAATGGATGTCAGAAGAGATTCTGAAACTTGCCCTCGAGCAGAGAGTAGCTAAAGGAAATGGAAGAAATGACAAGATAAAAGAGCTGAACAGAATATTTCAAAGAGCAGCTCCAGAAGACAAAGCCAATTACTATAACGAAATGTGCAAAGACCTGGAGTTAGAAAACCAAAAGAGAAGAATATGCTTGGAATTTCTCAAGCTGAAAGAACTGAGGAAAAAATGTAAGCCTCGAGTTGCAATATTGAAAGATTCTATGGGCAAAATATGGAATAAATGCAGGAAGCATCAAAAGAAGATGGGAGGAATACACAGAATCACTGTACTAAAAAGAACTGGTCTATCTTCAGCCATTTCAGGAGGTGGCATATGTTCAAGAACCAATGGTATGGAAGGAAGAAATCGAAACTGCACTGAAGGAATTTGCAAAGAACAAGGCTTCAGGAATTGACAGAATACCCATTGAGATGTTTCAACAAACGGATACCACACTGGAGGCACTCACTTGGTTATGCCAAGAGATTTGGAAGACAGCTACCTAGTTAACTGACTGGAAGAGATCCATATTTGTACTCATTCCAAGAAAGGTGATCCCACAGAATGTGGAAATTATCGAACAATATCATTAATATCACATGCAAGTAATATCTTACTAAAGATAATTCAAAAATGGTTGCAGCAGTATATTGACAGAGAGCTTCCAGAAAGGCAAGCTGGATTCAGAAGAGGACGTGGAATGAGGGATATCATTGCTGATGCCAGATGGATCTTAGCTGAAAGCAAAGAATACCAAAAAGATGTTTACTTATGTTTTATTGACTATGCAAAAACATTCAATTGTGTGGATTATGACATATTGTGGATAACATTGAGAAGAATGGGAATTCCAGAACACTTGATTGTACTTGTGAAGAACCTGTACATAGACCAGGAGGCTGTCATTTGAACAGAACAAAGGAATACTGCATGGTTCAAAATCAAGAAGGGAGTGTGTCAAGGTTGTATCCTTTCACAATATTTATTCAACTTGTATGCTAAGAAAATAATCCAAGAAACTGGATTACATGAAGGAGAATATGGCATCAGGATTGGAGGAAGACTCATGAACAACCTACAATGTGCTGATGACACAACTTTGCTTGCTGAAAGTCAGGATGACTTGAAGCACTTACTGATGAAGATTAAAGACTACACTCTGTAGTATGAATTACACCTCAATATAAAGAAAACAAAAAGCCTCACAACTGGTCAAATAAACAGCCTCATGGTGGATGGAGAAAAGATTGAAGTTGCTAAGGATTTCATATTACTTGATTCTACAATCAACACCAATGGAAGCAGCAGTCAAGATATCAGATGACAAATTTTCTATATTGCATAATGTTGCATTGGGCAAATTTTCTGCAAAAGATCTCTATCAAATGCTGAAAAGCAAAGATGTCTCCTTGAAGACTAAGGTGTGCCTAACCCAAGACATGGTATTTTCACTTGCCTCTTAGGCATGTGCGAGCTGAACAATGAATAAGGAAGACCCAAGCAGAGTTGATGCTTTTGAGTTGTGGTATTGGAGAAGAATGCTAAGGGTGCCATGATCTGCTAAAAGGACTAACAAATCTGTCCTGGAAGAAATGCAGCCAGAATGCTCCCTGGAAGCAAAAATGGACAGACTTCGTCTCACCTACTTTGGTCATGTTGTCAGAAGGAACCATTCCCTGGAGAAGGATATCATGCTTGGTATAGTGGAGGGTGAACAAAGAAGGGGAAGGCCTTTAACGACATGGCTAGACACAGTGGCTGCAGCAATGGGCTCAGATATAGCAAGGATCATCAGGCTGGCACAAGACTGGGCGGTGTTTTGTTCTGCTGTGCATATTGTCGCTGTGAGTTGGAGATGACTCAGTGGTACCTAACAGCAACAACATAATTACAAAGGACAAGAGAGTAACTCTGCAGGGGAGAAACCTGGTAGATACCATCTTTACCAAATGATCTAATTGCTTAAAAGGACTTATTCATAGCATATTCCCTATGATATGATGCCCTGAGAGGAATTCAGCATCACTTCTATAATATTTCTGTGAAAAGTGTGTAACCTGAATCTAATTATGAAGAAACATCTGACACAGCTAAATTGATGAACATTCTGTAAAATAACTGATTTCTGTTAGTCTATAATTAAAACATTATTAAAATAAAATTTTCTATAAAAACACGAAACAGAAAAATTCAAGATTAAAGGAGAGTAAAGAGACACTAAAGGAGCTCTGGTGGCACAGTGGTTAAGCAGTTGGTTGCTAACTGAAAAGTCAGCCATTCAAGCATACCAGCCACCCTGCAGGTGAAAGATGTGGCAGTTTGTTTCTGTAAATACCACAGCCTCAGAAACCCTATGGGGCCTTTTAATTCTATCCTATGCATTGGACCAAAAAAACCCCAAACTCACTGCCATCAAGTTGGATCTGACTCATAGCGACCCCTCCTTGGGTTTCTGAGGCAGTATCACTACGGACAAAGATTGCCCAACCTTCTTTCCAGGCTGGTTTGAACCCCCGACCTTCTGGTTAGCAGTCAAGTGCCTTAGGCATTACACCATCAAGGATCAATTCAAGAATAATGGGTTTGTCTGCTTGCTTGTTTGTTTTAAGAGACATGACAAGTGCGCATAGCATATATCCTTGGGTTTCTTTTTGCTATAAAGAATATTTTTGGAGCAAATGGAAAAAATCTGAATAGAGTTGTAGATTAGTTAATAACATTGTATCAATATCAATGTCCTGATTCTTTTACTTGTACTGTGGTGAAAGAATACGGTTATTTTTAGGAAAAACACACTGATGTATCTAAAGATAAAGAAGCATTGATTGTGTCTGCAACTTATTATTATTATTATTTTCTACATTATGATTTGGATGAAAGTTTACAGAGCAAATTCATTTTCCATACAGCAGTTCATACACATTTTGTCTCAAGACTTTGACTGCAATTCCCTACAATGTAACTGCGCTCTTCCCACTTCCTCCCTGTAGTTACCTTTTCCTCGTGTCCTTCTTTCCTATGCATTCCTGCCCCCTGAACTATCTCCCTGTGCAAATACTGCCCTTCTGGCATAGCGCCTAAGGCATTTGACTGCTAACTAGAAGGTTGGTGGTTCAATCCCACCAGACACTCCTCAGAAGGAAGATTGGGCAATCTACTTCTGTAGTGATACTGCCTCGGAAAGCCAAAAAGGAGTTGCTATGAATTGGATCCAACATGATGGCAGTGAGTTCTCCCATGTTTGATTGTTCTAAGGAGTGTATCTATCTTTACATGTTCACTCTGTATGCTTGTCTGTTGTTTGGCTTGGAATCACAGGAGTAAGTTCAATTCTAGTCCTGAAGGGTAACTAGGGGCTGCAGTCTCAGAGGTCTTAGCAGGCTCTATCAGACCAGTAAATCTGGTCTTTTATATGATTTTGAGTTTTGTTTCATATTTTTATCCCACTCTGTCCAGGATTTCCTGCACTGATCCCTTTCTGCATGGTTGACAGTGGTGGCTGGGCACCATCTAGTTCTTCTGGTCTCATGGTCATGTAGGCTGAGGTTCACATGGTCCACTAGTCCCTTGGACTATTTGCTTCCATGTGTCTTTCGTTTTATTTGTTTTTCATTGCTCTGGATGAGGAGAGACCATATTTGTCTGCAAGTTATTCTTAAAATAGTTCAAAAAAAATTTTTCTTAAACTATTCTTGTAACTTTTCTGTAAGTCTCTAACTATGACAGAATTAAAAATGTATATGGGGTTTAAGTCATTGAGTCATTGTCCTGCTTATGCCCATGATGCTATCTTGTCATATGAAATGAGTAAAATGTCCTCAACATCCTTAAGTCACACAGCCTCTATCTTCACTGTGTCCATTGCTAAGCCCAAAGGTGCATTGGCTACCATATTTTTACACAAATAACATATGTGTTAAAAGGTTTTTGCAAACTGTGCAACCCCCTTGCATCTTAGTTTCTTACATGCACTACATGCATTGTATGTGTGTGCACATTTTTCTATATGGGCATGCTATATGCAGGGGAAAATATGGTGCCGAGTAGAGTTTCTAATACTCAGAACAGAGTACTAGATTTAGAATCAAGAAACCCGAATCTGAGTTCTGGCTCAATAGTTGTGCAACGTTGGCTAAGTTACTTCACTTTTCTTGACTTCTAACAATGTCTGAAAAGGGGTTTGGGTTGAGTGGTTCTCCAAAACATTCAAGATTATCTAATGTCCTTTGGCAGCACAGCAGTTAAGTGTGCAGCTGCTAACTGAGGGGTTGGTGATTCGAAATCCATGGGAGAAAAGACCTGGTGATCTACTCCTGTAAAGAATACAGCCGAGAGAAGTCTATGGGGCAGTTCTACTCTGTCACATGGGGTTACTATGTGTGTAAAATTGACTCAATGACACCTAACAAGAACACTGCCTTTAGGGTATTTAAATAACTGAATCTATTCTTCTGGGTGTGGTTTATGATGACTGCCTTACACCAAATTCCACTTGATGTAGCTATCATGAATTTACATCAAAGCAATTTCCAATGTAGGGTTATTTATTTGTTTGTTTATTGTCGTAAAGGAGGAAAAAGTCAGCTGATATATCCATCAAAATTCCTCAGTTTGTGATTCTCTTCACTGGATTCTTATACAGGAATTTTTGTAAATTTAAGTAAACAAACTTCATATTAATGACTATTGGGAACAGTTTTCTCTGTGTACCAAATATGTCCTGTTTTACTGAGTTAGGATTGAGATGACTTATTTACAAGACCTCCAGGCCATTCTTAGTTCCCAACTTACACTGAAGGATAGAAAGAACAGTCTAGTGGAAACAGCTGCGAACATGAGGATCTGAGTCCTCAGTGACAGCATCCACCCTTCAGCTGCCTTGCTTCTTATTATTTGGCTGAGAGTCATCCTCTAGTCTGTCCTTCCTCTTTCATAAATAGAGGTAATGAGGCTTGAACCTCTCTCTTACCTCTTAGGAATGTTGCAATAATGAATGGAAGTGCCATTTGTGAACTGCTGTGAGTCCTTTGCTAGGGAGATATTTAAGTAACAAAGCTTCCTCATTAGAGTACAGTCAGCTCTTGTTACAATGCCAGCACAAAGGGACTCAGTCCTTTCATATTAGTGTTATCTTGAATGTACTGTAGATGACCATGCAGGGAGCAAGGAATAGACTACCTTCCATACCAGTCACCAGTTATTCTTATCTCAGTACTTAGATATGTTTTTATAGCACTTGCTATAACCAGAACAAGTACTGTAATTAATTTTTAAACTAATTTTTATCGTGTTGTCCCTCCAGAACATAAACTCAAGAAGGGCAAGACCCAAGTTTGCTTTGTTCTTGTATCCCCGGTGCCCAGCACAGTGCCTGACAAACAGCAGGAGCTCAATAAACATGTCTTTAGTAAGCAATGAATGAATGAATGATAAAATCCATGATATAGTCTTGCTATTATTCCTTTATGACAGCATTTGACCACTTTTGTCAAGATACTTTTAATTGCCCATGAGCTTTTGGATTTTAATAACCAAAATAGGTAATTTCCCATGAATGTGATTTTTAAGATGCCAATTATGGACAAGAAATAAATAAACTGACGTGTGATCCCTAACGTGTGGCTCTCTCTTTTATCAATGGAAACTTCTTAAGAAGGTTCTGTGTGTACAGCTGGTAGCAGTGAAATGGCTAATTCTGTGTATTCTTTGTAGGTTTGGGAAGTAATTTGTATGTCTCTAATTTCTGGCAAAGAACCTCTCACATTTTATTAATTTGCTGTACACAGTGCATCTGTCTTACTTCAATTAAAAAAGCTAAAAAAGTGAATTGGCATTTGTTGGGTTCATACCACTGAGAGCAGAAAGGAGGTAAGGTGGCAGTAGAGATACACATTGAGATTAATTGTTTGCCACAGATAATCCCCAACCTGCATCCTTTTTGTATGAATAATTGATGTTTGCTTTCATATAGGTATAAAATATGAGGCAATTTATTTTTAAACCTTCCAACAGCCACCTGTGAGGATTTTATTCTCCTGTTCCTCTAGCCTCTTTTATTCAAATACCAGATGCCATCAAGTCAGCTCTGACTTATGGCAACCCCACATTTGTCAGGGTACAACTGTGATCCATAAGGCTTTCAATAGCTGATAGTTTGGAAGAGGACCACCAGGACTTTCTTCCAAGGCACCTGTGGGGTGGACATGAAATTGCAACCCTTTGATTTGCAGTGAGTGAGTTAATTGTTTGTATAACCTAGGAACTCTGTCTCTGTTATAATGGTGCACGTATCCTAAAGACTTGGAGCAATGCATGGAGTGGGGTGAGAAAGATGGAGACTCTCTCATTGAGAAAGATAGCCAAATTGAGGAATTAGGCTTTATTCTTGAAAAGTGTCTAAAATTATTTCTTTTTGCATGAATTCTAGTGAGGTTTTTAATATACATGTTAGATACTTGATCTATAGTCATTTTGTTGCTACTTTGACCTTCCTGAAGAAAAGCATTGATTACATCACTCCTGGTTTTCAAGCCCCTTCACTGGCTCCCAACATTTGCCTAAGAAAGTCTCAGTCCTTCACTCTGACACTCAGTTTTCTTTACAGTCTAATTCCAGCACAGTATTGTTGTGATTCGGAGCATTGATTCTGGGGTTATCTGAATCTGCCTCTTTTTTGACCTTGGGGAAATTGTTTAACATTTATAAGCCTCTGTTTTCTCTTGTGTAAAATGGAAAAAGAAAATGAAACCTATTTCATGGAGTTGTTTTGAAGATTCAATGAAATTATGTATATACAGCACTCACCATTGTACCTAGTACATCCTAAAGGCTCAGTAAAAGTTTGCTATATTTTTACCACCTCTCTCTCCTGACCCAGCAACTGAACTAATTATTGTTGCAAGGACACACACCATAATTTACATTTTCTCCCTGACTTCTATCGATTCATGCTTTGCCTCTCTTCTTCTCCCACTTTCACAGGTTCAAATACCTCCCCCATCCTCCACATTTCTGTTGCAGCATTACCTCTCCTATAAATCCTTCACAAAAATAATCCCTTCTTTTCTGCTTACGCAGTGCTAAGCCATCTCTCCTCTAAGTTCCATTAGTACATTTTTTCTATGGTGAAGAAAGCAGCCATGTGAGTGAAGGGGGTTCTTAGAGAATCTCACTTAAGTGGGTGGTGGGTGGGACCTGGAGGGTGTTTCTTTCCTCCCCAGGAGTCTCTGGTATGAGGCAATGTCAAGGCTTTCTGATATGTTGGTTGGCCCTACTTAGTAAACAGAACCACCCTATGATCATGCATGGCACATAGTAGATGCTCAATAAACATTTGTTCAGTGAAATGATCTTTCACTGATCTTTGTGGAATGAAAGGATTCCCCTATGGCTACCATAGGCATCACTCCATCAGAAGACTTAGTTGCATCCCCAATGGAAATTCCTGAGGAAGCACATGATTGCAAGATTCCAAGAGCATTTGAGTTCAGGGCCGAGGAAGATTTGGTGAAATGTCTGACATATCTTATGACTAATAAATTTAAGTTGGTTTTGGGAATTCTGTATGTGAGCTGAGTCTGTACAGGCTAATAGCTCTTTTCTCCATGAAAGCCATCGTTCTCACTTGTGGCAGCGGTTAAAAATGATTGCATGGGAAGCTGACTTCTTTGGTATTTGAAAAGATTATGATGAATCACTTCTGTCTTATCATCTTCTTCCCTCACAAGATGGTAGAAAAAAAAAGATGAAGTTCCCTATATTTTAGAAAAAGTGCCCTCTTTTCTTTTCAAGAAGAATAGAAATGGATTGGGAGGTGCTGCCTGTGGTTTTGCTCAGCACAATTGATCTAGTCAAGGTGTTGGGGTGGGAATAAACAGAAGGGAACTACCCATACATTTTAAAAGGAGCTAAAAACATGAGTTGAATAACTATGACTGACTAAAGATTATTCTTCCTCAATAGACTAAGTGAAATAAGCCATAGGCAATAAATAGGCAAAGTAGCTTAAATTTTCCTAATTCCAAAATTCAGGAGACTGACTGTAGTTTCAGCTTCTCTGCTCACTGGTTGTGAGATGTTGGCTAAGTGGTTATCTTTCCCTGGCCTCAGTTTCTCCATCTGAAAAAAGGATGTTGAGCTAAGTGATCTCTCATGATTCCTCCAATTGTAATTTGTAATTATAAGTCTTGCTGAGATACTGTGTGTGGGGTCAGAAGCACTCATTGGTGACTGGGAAAGCAGAACCTACTTTGCATATCATTGTGAAAAATGTGTTTTCCTTAGGGTTCACAGAGTCCCTGGGCAGCACAGACGGTTGAGAACTAGCTGAAAGATTGGTGGTTTGAACCCACTCAGAGGCACCTGGAAAAAAGGCCTGACAATCTGTTTCCAAAAGGTCACAGCCTTGTAAACACTATGGAGCCCAAGTCTACTCTATAACACACGGGGACCATATGAGTCAGAATTGACTTGATGGCAACTGGTTTAAAAAAAAAAAAAAAAAAAGCTTCATATGTTAGGCAGCTAATTGGATGTACTCATGCAAGCGGACCTCCCCAGCAGGGTCCTCTGTACACACTGGGGAAAGGCAGAAATTTCAACTAACACCAGCCTTCTGTGGGGCAGAGGTAGGGAGATTAGGGTAGGTGCAGAGCCACCAGGACAAATTGAAGTGAGAAGAGAGTTTACAGGGCTACCTTTGTTCCCTAAGTGGCCAGTTCTTGGGCCAGAGGTTGGACATATAATCACTATTTGAGGTGAGAGGAGAGAAACAATTAGTTACCTTGGGTCAGATGCTGTTTTAGACCCTGGGAATATAGAAGTGAATAAGACAAATATGATCCCTCCTCCTATTTCTTCTAGTGGTAGATAAAGTCATGAACCATGACATTTGCTAAGAAGGAGAGAACTGGCTGATGGGAGATGCTAACAGGCTAAACTAACAATCTGAGGATTTGGAGAGGACTTGACTAAAGAAGCTCTGAGGAAAGAGTGAAGGTTTAGTAGGAAGTCCTCTAGGGAGGGTGTGTGTGTGTGAAGGTGGGAAGATCTGAAAAGCAGCCTGTTAGGACTGCCATGCAGAGAACAAGAAGCCAAAAACCAAAACCAAACCTGCTGCCGTCAAGTCGATTCCAACTCATGGCAACTCCACATGTTACAGAGTAGAACTGCTCCATAGGGCCTTTTCTTTCTTTTTCTATGTTTCAGTGCCTTCCCTTCTTCTTTTCTTCCTTTTTTAATTGTGGTAAATATATAGATGATGAAATATTTGCCACAGGGTTCGCTTGGAAGCAGAATGCCAGATCTTTGTCCGGCAGCGCTGCTGGGTGGATTCTAACTGCCAACCTTCAGATCAGTGAACAAGTGCAAACTGTTTGTGCCATAATGCAGAGGGCAAGGAGGTTGCTGTTGTTGTTAGTTGCTGTCAAGCTGATTAGGACTCATGACGACCCTATGTGTACAAAGTAGAACTGTACTCCCTAAGGTTTCCAAGGATATGAATTTTTGGAAGCAGGTATCCAGGCCTTTCTTTTAAGGTACCTTTGGATGAGTTCAAACTACCAACCTTTCAGTTAATAGTTGAGCTCTTAATTCTTTGTGCCACCCAGGGACTCCTTTAAGTAAAGAGGTTGTCGTGTGCCACCAAGTCTATACCAACTCATAGCAACCTTATATGACAGAGTAGAACTGCCTCATAGAGTCTCCTATGCTGTAATCTTTATGGGAGCACATTGCCAGGTTTTTGTGCCATGGAGCCACTGAGGGGGTTCAAACCACTGACCTTTTTGGTTAGCAGCCAAGCTTGTCATCATTGCACTACCAGGGCTCCTTCTGAGCAAGGAGAAGGGTGAGCAAACTGAACCTAGGTAGTTAGAAAAGTTAAGCAACTTAATAAATTTTGTAGAGGAGGAGACCAAGACTGTCCCTGAGATTGAATTATCCAGCCCATTCAGCTGAAACAGCTGGTCATTCTAGACCCTATCAGCCATTCTCTGGTCTCCAAGATGATTAGGCAAGGGGTGCTCATGCCCAACCATGCAATTTTTAAAAATTCGTGGACAGAGCTTCTACTCTGGATTTCTTTCTGCATTTCCTGGGAACTGGCCAGGGAAATTGAAAGAAAACCTAAAAAGGACCCACAGAAGCCAAGCCACTGTCTTCTCTTTCTAGGTCCTGTTTTAAGTTTTCTTCACTCTTTGGAATTGAAATGAAAGAGGGCTTGGGAGTAATTGTACAAATGCTAGATAGCTTTGCTTAGAAAAAGTAAGATGAGGAGAGAGAGGAGACATTGATCCACAATACATCAATTTAAAAGGCTCTTCTTTCAGCAACTTTGATGTATCATTTTTCCACTCTTAAGTGGGTGGTGGAGTCCCTGGGGGCTGCAAATGTTCACCGTGCTTTGGCTGCTAACCAAAAGACTGGAGGTTTGAGTTCACTCACAGACATCTTGGAAGAAAGGCCTGGTGATCTATTTCAAAACAATCAGCCATTAAAAAATCCTAGTGAACATAGTTCTACTCAGATATACATGAGTTAGAATGGACTCAACAGTAACTTAAACAAACAGGGTGGCATACCCCAGAGCTTTTCAGAGGGGAGACAGATGCCTGTCATTCTACCCTTAAGGAGTTTTTCCCATTTACCCAGCCCCACTATTTGGCATTTCTCTACCAGCTGCATGGCTTCCTTTCCATTCCTACCCTGATATCATTACCCTTCTCCAAACTCCTCCCTATTTTGGCCACTGGTAATTATGGAACATGAGGGACTTTGTGGGTGAATTCACAATAGTCATCTTCAAAGTGCAGCAATTTGTGGAAGAAAAATGGATAACCATACTATTTTAAATAAGACTTCCAGTGTTTGGGGAACTATACAAGTGTACCCCACTGAAATATAAAAATTATGGTTATCTGTGGGGGAGTATTCCCAGTTACTGAATCCACTGACAATTGCTGTTTGCTCAAATAATATAAGCTGTTAGGTGTTCAGGATAGTACTTGGGGGATGAACACAAATCCAAACAATCCCAGATCACTGCAAGTGGTTCAGCCCATGCAGATGTCTGGGGTTGTGTGATTTCCATAAACTTGGAAGGAAGTTAGGGCTGAATTTCCCAGGCCTCAATGTGAGGAGGAAAAAAAAAAAAAGAAATGCAGTCTTCCTGAAATCAACTAAATGCCAACTTGCTCTCTGCAGTGGTCCACTCATATACTATCAGGTAGAGTAAAATCTAACCAGTGAGATGAATCTGCTTCCAGGCAAAACCTATTATTCACCCCAAAATCAAAGGTTGACTTCATTCAATGAACCTCTATTAACTGTTGTGTTGTGCAGTGTTTTTCATTTTCTATAAAATGGTTTGTCTCCATGTGTAGCTCATGGAACACTAACTATAACTTACATAGTCTGTCTGTGGAAATGGAGTGGAATGAAGATATCTGTAAAATGGCCATCTGACTCTTCTTCAGAGGGACCAGTTACTGAGATAGTGAGTTGATGAGATCGGAAAACAGTCTTGGACAATGGCCCATGAAAAAATACCTTTGAGAATTATTTCCACCAACATACTTAAGAGCAGAGTTGGGCGGGGCGCGGGGGGACTTTCCTATCATTTACTTTTTGCTATGAGGAGTTTCCATTCTTAATCAAATTAAGAATCCAAAGAAAATTCCACAGGAACAGAGCTGAGATTCAATCTTCTATGTTAGGTTATACTAAAATGTCTTTGACCTATTTTACTTTTGGAAATGTAAAATTCTAAATATAAAGTGTAAATGTAAAAACTCTAAAAAAAATGTAGAATTTTGTCTAAGCCAGTAAATTCAAGACATTTGTATTTAGTATGCTAGAGGCAAGTTGAATAGAGGATTAATTTATGCTTTAAAACCCCACAGAATCTATTTCAATTTGTGAAATGCACACTTCAATTTTCCAAATGTACTTCCTATTTCCTTGGCACCACATATTCCAAAGGAAATGCGTGTTAACTGCAGGCCACTGACTGGGTTGGGCTTAAGCAGTTAGAGATCTCACATCTGTTTAATGCTTGTGTCTTACATAGTACCACAGCTGAGCATCCACATTGAGGCCCCAGGGCTTGGGAAAGTTTATCAAACTGTTCTTGGAAGCTTCCCTTATCTCCCCATGAAGGCATTCCTCACAGTGATTGTGTGCAATGGCTAACAGAAATGAAATCATAGGGAGAAACAAAGCTTTACCTGGGGACCATAAACTCCTCAGATTACCCAGTTTTTCCCTCTCATCTCTTCACATCTTGGTAGTATAGTGCCTAAGGAACTTGACTGCTATCCAGAAGGCTGGCAGTTCAAACCCACCAGTTACTCTTCAGAAGGAAGGTTGGGCAATCTACTTCCGTAGTGATACCACCTAGGAAACCCAAGGTGGGGTAGTTATGAGTCAGGTCCGACTCGAGGGCACATAATAACAACAACAACTCTTCACATCTTCCTGTAATATCGCTCCAACATAAGTTTCTTATTTGGTTGGAGCCCTGGTGACACAATGGCTAAACGCTTGGCTTTAACCATAAGATTGGTGGTTAGAACTCACCCAGCAGTCCCATGGGAGAAAGACCTGGTGATCTGCTTCCTTAAAGATTACAGCCTAGAAAACCCTATAGGGCAGTTCTTCTCTGTCACATGGGGTTGCTATGGGTCTGAATCAACTCAGTGGGACCCAACATCTTTTCAGTACCCCATGTTCCATCTTCAGAAGACCTTGAGGAGTAATCCCAGCTCTAATGATAAGCCGTCTTCCATGGCTGTGGGAAACCCTGTGATCTGGTTGACTTGTTCCCTCTGGCCAGGGCACCCTCCCACTGGCTGCATGTTTTTCTTACTCCCACTGCATCTTTTACTCCTGAGTTTTTGTGGTAGGATTTGAAGTTTTAACTCCCTACACCAACCAGGCTCTTTCTGTGTTTTCTTTCCTCCATTTGATCCTCTTGGTGGAAGTTGATACAGGATGGTTGGTTGTATAGATGTCTGTGTTCCTTGGTGATTATCCTTGAGAGAATGAGCAGTACGGAGAATTTTATGCCCCCAGTGCCTGACATAAAGGGTAAAAATATTCAGAAAAAATGGAATTTGTCAAACTCTGAATATACATATAATAGATGATAATACGGCCTTTGAAATAGTGCTTTCCAAGGTATTTTAATATGGGAAGATGCTTATTTTTTAAGTGAAAGAAAAAATATGTACAAAACTATATACACCATGATTCTAATTCTATACCCATGATATATATTTTTATGATTACATGCATATAATGAAAAAAAAAAAAAAAAAACTCACCACTGTCAAGTCGGATCTGACTCATAGTGACCCCTCCTTGGGTTTCCGAGGCAGTACCACTACAGAAGTAGATCGCCCAATCTTCTTTCTGAGGAGTGGCTGGGGGGGTTTGAACCACCAACCTTCTGGTTAGCAGTCAAGTGCCTTAAGCATTACACCATGTATATACATAGATATATTAAGAAGCTCTGGTGGCACAATGGGTAAGACATTCATCTGCTAACCAGAAGGTTGGTGGTTCAAAAACCTACCAATTGCTATGCAGGAAGAAGATAAGGCAATCTATTTCCATTAAGATTTACAGCCTTATAAACCCAGTGGGGGTCACTATGAGTCAGAATTGACTTGATGGCAGTGGGTTTTGGGTTTGGTTTATACACATATGCAGTACAGTAAGTTACCTGGTATGGCTTTTCTAGCCATAAGTCTTTGTAAACTCTATGGTGGAATTTGCCATGAGCAACTGAGGAGCTCCTGATTGTTAGAGTTATCCACCTGGGGTATTTCTGTTGTGAGTGGCACAAAGCAATGTTCTGGGAAGTTCACTCTCTCTCAGGTGTTTAGAATTCTGATGTTGTGATTGGTTGGTTTGGCCACTCTGCGAGGCTCCAAAGGACCCCTCCTAGAGGCAGAAGGAATCTTTCACTGCCAGATGGGAGATGTGAGAGACACACATTGCTGAGAGAGAGACTGAGACTGTTGGCTGAGAGAGGCTGCGTGAGAAAGACTGAGCGTGTTCCTGAACTTGTAGCCTGTTGCTTCCCCAATAAACCCCATAATCTGTGACTTCTGTGTGGCCACTGCAGTGAATTATTGAACCCAGCAGAGAGGTGGTGGGTGCTTCAGGAGGAACAGTTGGTGTCAGGGTTGGTGAAAGGGCTAGAAGGAGGCAGCATGTCTGGCCTTGTGGGAATAGGTCTTAGGTTACTGATGGTGATTCTGTCTTCCTCTTGTAGGGTTAGGGGAGGTCAGAAGATGCGGCCTCCTTGCCCCTTTGGCAGTATATGTTAAAACATACACACAAAGGGAAATAAAACTGGAAGGAAGTACATCTTGGGTATTTTGGCATTGCATGCTATTTTTTCTTAATACATATGTTTCTCTATTTTCCCATCAAGAGAATATATACTAGTAAAATATCATTCTTACATGAATGGCAGATAGGGAACTTCTTATGATAAAGGCTAGTGGGTGTGCACTGAAAGAAGTTTGGTGAACTCAAGCATTGTGAATAAGAGTGTGCAATGTTCTAACAAGAGGGAGCTTACATTTTATTATTTTATTCATAGTGCACATATTTTCATCAATGAAACAGGAGATACTTAAACCACTTTCTCTTAGAAGATGAAAAGTAATATATTTTTCAATTAAGAGCTATTGAGATCATGAAGATACAGGATGAGGTATAAAACTATTCACTCTAACGGTTTTCCAAAGAGCATATCCTCCTTGCTTCCCACTCCCAGTGATGATGGATAGGAAAGTTACAATTAGATTTTGGAGAGCATCTGAGTAAGTTTTTGCTGTGAATTATGCAGTTGAATTGTTAAAAATATATCAAAAATGAAAAAGATTAACCTTAATGGTTTGAACCACCAACCTTCTGGTTAGCAGCTGAGATCTTAACCATGGTGCTACCAGTATTCCTTTCCTCTTACCTAAACCTGAGGTATTTCCCATATTAATAAAACTTACAGTGGGCTCAAACATAGCAGTGATTGTGAGGGTAGCACAGGACCAGGCGGTGTCTTGTTCTGTTGTACACAGGGCACTATGAGTCAGAACCAACTCAATGTCACCTGACATGTTTCCTAAGAATTGGAAGGACTTTGAAGGAGCATGAAACTTAATATTTGTGTTCCTCATTCCCTACCCTCAAGAGGGACTAAGCCAAGTAAGTTAAATATCTAGCTTAGTACCTGGGTGACCTGTTTAGCTAAAAAATAATTTAGTGGTTAGGCTTGGTCCTTGGAGTCTGACAGCCAGGGGTTGAAGTCTTGGCTTCACCACCTATTACTGATACACCGAGCTTCAGTTTCTCCATGTGAGAAAGTAAGGATCTGAGAGCCTACTTCATCAAGCCATTGAGAGGACTATGTGAGATAATACTGGTCAAGTTCAGCACATCTAGCATGCAGCAAGGGCTCAATATATGGTATCAGGTCTGTTAAAACTACTTTTCCTTCTGCAAGCTATTTCTTCTTCTTATAGAGTTGTTTTCACAAATTTTGGAAAGTTATCCTTTACTTTTTTCTCTTCCACTTGTTGTCATTTCCATGTATTGATATCAGGCTTGCGAATGCAAACCAGGTCAGTGGTTCAAACCACCAGCTGCACTGCAGGAGAAAGATGAGGCAGTCTTCTTCCATAAAGATTTACAGCCTTGGAAACCCTATGGGACAGTTCTACTCTGTCCTAAAGGGTTCAATGGCAATGGGCTCCTGCGTGCTCTCTGGTGGGCAGAGCCTTACCTCTCTTTATCCTGCTGTCTCAAGTGCCAGTGTGCTTTTGAGCTGTGTGCTCTACACTATATAATTTCTTCCTCTTTGCAGCTGTATGGTTTCAAGCATGTTACTTGCTTCCCTAGGAGCTCTGGTGATGTAGTGCCTAAGGCATTTGACTGCTAACCAGAAGGCTGGTGGTTCAAACCCACCAGCCACTCCTTGGAAGGAAGGTTGGTCAATCTACTTCCATAGTGTTACTGCTTCAGAAACCCAAGGAGGGGTCCCTATGAGTTGGATCCAACTCGACAGCTGTGTGTTGCATCTTGTTGCTTCCCTGAGTCTTCTCTAATGTAGAAATATTGATGGTACTTCCCTACTGGGGCTATTGAGAGGATTTCATGTCAATTACATGAGTGAAGCATTTTGCAAATGGTGGTGGTTGTTATTGTTAGCTGCCATTGAGTGGACTCCTCACTCATTGTGATCCCGTGCACAACAGAAAATAGCACTTTGTTCTGCGCCATCCCCATGATTGGTTGCAGATCAGACCATTGTGATCCATAGGGTTTTCATTGGTTGATTTTTGGAAGTGAATCTCCAAGTTTGCTTTCTTGTCATAGTCTGTAAGCTCCAATGAAACCTGTTCAGCACCATAGCAACACTCAAGTCTCCACTGTTACATCAGTGGTGTCTAAGTATGAGGTGAATTAGCCAGAAATCAAACTCAAGACCCCTGCATGGAAAGAGAATCCTACCACTGACCACCATGCCCTCTGCAAAGGGCTAAATTCACAGTAAATGTCTCTCCCTTCTTTTTCCTGCAGGAGTCGCTGTTGTAAAGATGTGGTCCTCCCTACTCTGATAATGGAGTTTGTTTTCCTGCCCCTACAACAAAGTCTTCTGTCTAGATTAGAGAGACCTGCTAATATGCAGACTGATGTATTAAAATACCAACTTATTAATTCAGGACACACCCTTGTTAGGAATTCCTTCAGGGCCCAGGCTGAAATTTACCTTGTCAGTTTAGTCTTCTTTGGGGAAAGGAGGCTGAGATGCAAAGGAGAGGGTAGGGTGTGACCTGACCCACTTTATGTCCAGGGCTAATTTCATAAGGTCTATGATACTGGCTTTGCTTCATATAGTACCTGACTGTCAAAATAAAGTATGTCAGGAGAACAGTTGCATCTCTTAAAAAAATTATAACACTCTTTTAATGTCATATGCCATCCAGAGGGATTGGGGAACAGGTTTGTTGGTATTCTATTCCCACAAACTCCAACTTCATTATTGTTCAAAAGCCTTGTTTGTGTGGTTGCTCTAGTTGTTTCCAGCTATATCAGATACCACCTTGCAACTATGTGATAATATGAATGTCACTTCTTTATTTAATCTTTGGAACAAATCATTGCCACTAATTTTACATAAGCCTCCATATTTTGTTGTTGTTTTTGCTAAAGAAAGAATGAGCTTGGAATCTTTTCCACAAAATTTTCAAAAATTTTAATCTTCTGCACATGCAATTAAAAGGAACATATAGGGGAGGTGGTTAGAATTAAAATGTACCCTGATGTAAACAGTTTTGATGTATATCTTACAGATCCTCAGAACATAAGGTTTCTTAAGAGGGAAGAGAGAAGTGCATTTTAAGATAGAAAGAAAGCCTTCAGCTTATGCTCCATTCTTTCCATTTGTTTCAAGTCTGAATCATGGTGATTCACTAGCTCTCCTTCATGGACTTCATTCTGCCTGTCCCTTATAGCTTGTGGTGTCCAACATCTTTCCCTCTCGGGGTGCTCCTCTCTCCCTTAGAAAAGTGTTGCAAAAAGAGGGAACAGGAACTACAAGTGCAGACCCCAATATTGTCACCCAGTTAAGGAGCTGTAATTATTCCTATGGGCCTTAGTTTTATAAACTGAAATTGAAAAGAATACACAATTTGCCACACTGCTTTCGTAATTAAATTAAATGCTCAATTTCTCAGGGTCTGTAGTATTCTGGTGGTGTAGTTGTTAAAGCACATGGTTGCTAACCAAAAGGTCTGCGGTTGGAACCCACTAGCCCCTCCACAGCAGAAGATGAGGCAGTCTGCCTCCATCAGGATTTACAGCCTTGGAAACCCTATGGGCCAGTTCTATTCTGTTGCATAGGGTTGCTGAGTTGGAATGGACTCACTGGCAGTGGGTTTGGTTTGGTGGGTTAGTATAGAAAAATACCCTAAGATACACCAATGGTCAGGTGACTACAGCAGTGCTGTATACTTCATATTAGTATCATAAAGTCTCTGAGGAGTTTTATAATATAAGTTACCAGTTTAATTCTATTAACAACCTGTGCTGGTCAGTGTTGAATTAGCAAGCATTGAAATAGTTACATCGGTCATCTCTTAATTCTTAACTATATTCCCTAAGGGCCTGACTTTGTGTCCAAAGAGGCACTGACATCACTGCACTACATGGAGAGGGGTGGGGGTGGAGGGACAGAGAAGAGTCTCCACAAGATCAGATGAAGCCCTGCAGAGCCCAGGCCAAAATTCTTCTAGAGCAATGGATGACGACTCTTAAAACCCATCTTTAATGAAAGCTGTTTCCTCTAGTTAATCCCTTTTGATGAATAATAATGAAAATCTAGCTATTTGCAAGCAGGTTGATGGTGAAAGAATTGAGGTGAAGAAAACATTTTCCATTGTACTTAAAATGCATCAGAAATAAATTCCCCTCTGCAGTGAATAGAATTGCAGAAAGCATAGTTTTCCTGGCAACAATGTGCTGGAGATGTGACATGCTTCCCCCTCCCAATGGTATAAACAGTCGTGAAGAAAATGCCTTGGAGCATGAATACAGAAAGCCAACACCAAGTAAGGGATTTGCTGTGGTGTCCTTAGCAATGACTAGATAACCACTTGAGAGAAAATATAGATGGTTTGGTATTGTTTGCAAAAGAATGGAGATTATTCCTTTTTGCCAATCACACAGCCACATTAGAAAATTTGATAGTCAAACATGGCATTTGTTTTTACATTCATGTCACCCATAAAAATTTGCTATGATTAAGTGGGTGAATTAGGGAATGCCTGTTTTAAGAAACCACTCAATAAATAAATAAATAAATAAATAAAAGAGAGAAAAAACCTGTAAAATCAGATTAGAGATATACTCTGCCCTGACGGCAGCAGGAAGCAAAAGGGAAAATATGAAGGTAGGAACTTAACTATGGTGGCACTTCGCTAATTAGGTTTCCCCTGCTATCTAAAAGTAGAAAGTTCCTATAAAACCTTTCATAAGCTGAAATAGCATAACACGAAGAAGCAATTACCTTTAATTTACATGGGGGAAAAACTGTGACTGTCTCCAGACCCAAAAATTAATCCATCAAACCATACCAAATAACACATAAAACCCAAAATAATATTAACATACAGTATTCACAGGTAGTTCAAAGCTATGGCAGCTTGATGCTGAAATGCTGAGTGTAGTTCCCGGAGAAGGAGCTTGGTGACGCCACTCTCACTGCTAGGGGTGTGTGCTGCCTCTTTAATGGCTCGCTGCAAAACAAACACTGAACCCAAGTTTCGCTTTTTGCCTTTTGTCATAAAGGCAACAATCCTCTTCAAATTTCTTTTAGTTTGTGAAAACATAGTAGTAATGCAGGTCTTTCATAAAAGCAAAGTGGTATAAAGAAACTTTCAGAAAGCGGAAGATACTTGTATAACCACCATTATCAATCAGGGCCTAGCTGGATGTGTAATCCCTAGAAGACTAACTTATCAAACTGAATTAAGTGCAAATGAGAAAACACTAGACTTGGAAAGGAAGAAAAGTACCATCTTGCTTTCTGCCAGCTGAAAACTAATCCATTAGCACGTTATTTTTCCCTTAATAAAACAAGCTCCTGTATTTAGTTAGAGGAGAAAGGTTTGTAAAAGGGATTTTTTTTCCCCTAAAACAGGTTTGGCAAAAGATATTGTTGACAAACCCAGTTGACCTCTCTGGTCCTTGCTTTATACACAGAGTGGAGAAATGGTTGAGTTGTTCTCCTTCATTTCTGCCATCAATATCTGAGCACCCATATGTGCCAGGTTCTAATCGTTGCTTTATGGGATAAACGATTTCTCCTCTGGGCAGCTACACACTGCTCTTGGTTGAATGTTGTCTTCCCCTTTCATGGCCCCAGGATTGATCAGGGGAGTGGTTAAATGGTCCACTACTCTCTGTAATTATTTGAAGACAAAAATCTCCCGTGATCAAATCCCCAAGGTTACATCCAAAGCGTCTCCAAATCCTCTGCGTTTCCCACATGTACCCGGCAGCACAGTGCCAACAATGTAGAAACCTTCCTGACCTTGTGCTAAAAACGTTCTTGAGTGAACTGAAACTTGAGGCTATATCACCATTACTGAAGCAGAGCACACTAGAGATTGCTCAGAATATAAAGATGAGCTCTGCACAGGATTCTAGGATGAAGCTGGGACTAGAGCACTACAGGGTACAGAGTTCTGAATGGGCAGGACTGTCCAGCCTGGCGAAGTCACAGCCTTCCTTGGCCTAGGTTTGCCTGGCTAACAAATGAAGGCTGCTGGAAAAGCTGCTTCTAGCTCGAATAGTCCTTATTTGTCTATTGAAGCTCATTTGCTTCAGCATTTGATATTCTCTCTTTTCGTTAGAAACGAGAAGGAATGTGATCTTTTTACTTTTTAAGTAAGTCATGAAACAAGGAATTTTATAAGGAAATACATCCTTCATCTGCTATCAACTGGACTTTCTGTTCTCTTTTACTTGGTTTTTGCTCATCAGGCACCCGCTTCTTCCTCATCCCTTTAGCTTTGCCTTAGCAGCACCTGCCATCTGCAATAGCATTTCTTTATTTCTCTGCCTCTTCAGTTGGCATTTTCAGATGTAATCCTTCTTCTACCTATATTTTAAAATTGTCTCCCCCCTGTGAAACTGGCCAACTCCCTACAACCTAGATTTTTCTGTTCTAAATTTCACACAAACATTTTCTGTGTAATCTTGCCACACTTCATTTTGTATACTCTCTCTATATATAATAATATAATATAATATAATCATATAATATAATAAAATTTGGATAAAAAAATACCAACCATGCAAACATTGTTCTGTTTTCTGGTAATCATTTACTTGTGTCAGCAGATATCTTCAGACTGATATATGGACTAATATGGGTCTAAGCATATAAGACAGCTATTAAAAAATGAATAACATGTAAAATACTTTGGAGCACTACAGAGCTCTATGTATACTTTGACGGGTAGTGTGAAAACTAAAAAAAAAAAAAAAATCAAGTTTTAGCAAAACCCTTACAGAAAGGAATGTGATATATCCAGTGTATTCATATAGTTGTGTGTGTTTAAACCATGCATGGGATACAGTGATACATTTTTTCTCCACATGAACTCCTCCCACTCCTACCCCTAGTCATTAGGTTTTGGTAATTTTTAAAATATTGAAATTATGTTCATTAAAATAGACTTTTCTTCCTTTAGAAAAAGAATTCAAAAACTTTTTAGGGCCTAGCATTAAAAAAAACAACATGCTGTAGCTGATTTATTTTGTTTGTTGTTTTTATGGATGTAAAAAATATTACCACTGCAACTAGCAAGGGCTATAAATGATACATTATTGCCAGTGTTCTAAAAAATCAGAACAAAACTAATTTATTATAGTTCTGTCTTCATCATACACCACATGTTGGTGAGTTCAGCACAACAAAATTATTTTGTCTTTTAAAAGTGTCTACTAAAGATACTAAAAAGAATAAGGTAAAATTAACATGTAGTTTGTTACATTAAAAAATCTGATATACATATTTCTATTGCCTGTTAGCTTGTTCTAAGCCTCCGTAACTATTACAAAAAAAAAAAAGAAAAGTCATTGTTCAAAGGCAAAACATTCAATTCAGTTGATACAACATTACAGTACAGTCAACTAACATCATTCAACAAAAGTAACAAGTCTAGCCTTAGCTTCTTAGTCTGTAGACCAGATTGTTCAATGCTGCTTCAGAACTGTATGTTAGCTTTTTGTAGGACATAGTAATTTCTACTGATGGCTTCAGAAGAAGGGGTCATGCTACTGGTAAAAGCACAGGGGAACCCCAACCTGTCATTAATCGTTTTATTGAGCTTTATAGTTAAAACAGCATTATTGAGTTTAGCACAACAACTAAAAATAAAATAATAATAATATAATAATCATAATAATGATAAGAATAAAAACCAAACACCAACTGGAAGCCTAGAAAAGCCACCAGCCGTGTGAAACCCTTGCGATACGCTATACTAAAAAAATTTGAAATATCCACCCGTCCTCTCCACTCTGCCACAAACTAGCAAAGTCAAAAATACAAAAGTCTTCAATGTTACTTTTGCAGAATAAAGCAAAAACGTCTTTGTGCTCCTTACTACCAGAAGCAAAATATCCGAGGAGTTACCACATGTAATAGCTTCTGGATGTGTCAACCTGGGTGGGCTTGGTGTCTGCAGAACCGTCTTTGTCTTTCTCGCTGTCTGCTTCCCAGAGGTTAATGAGCGGTGGATACAGCTCATTGAGTGGGATTGAAGAGGTCTTTTGCATATACTTTTTTAATGAATGGTGGTAGTTTTTCCTCTTAAATCTTTTGGCAATGTACACAGCAATGGACGCAAGGCTGATGACAGCAAACATAGATCCCATTACTGCAGCAAGGGCTGTACTGGTTTCTTGGTCAGAAATGTCCAGTGCGAAAGCAGCATTTTTGGTTGTGACATTAACACATGACTTCTGAGTCTGTTGATGAATGTTGGACACTGTGAGACATACTTCATAATCCGTGGAAGGCTGCAGATGTGTGAGGTTGTATTCGTGAACATCTACGGGGACCCTGGCAGTGTACGTTATGTGGGGGTTGTCAATCTTCATAGTGGCAGATGACCATTTTAAGTTTGACGTCATGACATTGGAATTAACTTTCCAGGACACTAAAATGGAATGCGATTCCGTCTGCTTGACATATATTTTTAGCACCTGGGTACCATCCAGGAGGGTTCCATTAACTTTTATGGTAGCCACTCGAGTGTCTGCTCCTTCCACATTTTGGGCAACACACGTGTATCTTCCTGAGTCTTCAATCTGTATGTTACATATTTCCAAAGTACCTTCACTACTTAGCTTATACTTATCTGAAAGAGTTTCCACAGTTATCTTATTTCCTAAGGGAGTGACCCAGTAAATTTCAGGTTCTGGCTCTGCCATGGCCCGACAGTCAAGGAAAACTGTCGTTCCAACATCCATGTTTAAGTGATTTGGGAAGGTGTCGTGAGATATCATTGGGAGGCACTGCTCACTTGAATCCTGGATTAAAACCTCCTTCACCTGCTGCCCTCGATATTCGGGTGGCATGGCACAGAACATGGACAAGGGCTCCATGAAGCGGATGTTTGTCTTGTTGGAGTTGATCCAGTGGATGACACAGTCACACCTCAGGGGATTGCTGTGGATGCTGATCTCACGTAGATTGGGAAGGGATTCCACGGTCTTTTGGTAAACAGCATTCAAGGCATTGTTATTTAGCATCAAGCTTTCCAGGGCAGGAACACTTCGGAAAGCCAAGCGGTGAATATAAGAGAGTTTGGGGTTATTGGTGGCTTCTAGCTTTGTGAGTTCAGGCAAGTTATCCAGAGCATAACGGTCCACAGAAACAAGTTCCCCCATATTGTTGATTCCCAGTTCTTTTAACCGAAGCATATTTTTGAAGTCCCCTTCTTGGATTTTATGGATGGGGTTTTTGTTGAGGTCTAAGAATTTCAAATTTGGGACTTTTTGCAGGGCAAGCTGAGGGACTCTGACCAATTTATTATCATAAAAAGACAAGCTCTCGAGGCTATCCAGGCCCACCAAAGCATTTCCTGGAATATCAGTGAGATACATTCCTGCCAAGACCAAGCTTCTCAAATTTGAGAGTGGCCTGAAGTTCATATCCAGAATTCCAATCACGGGGTTCTCCCCAATCATGAGAATTTCCAGGTTAGGTGTTGAATCAAACCAGCGGCTATCGATAACTTTTAATCTGTTGGAGTTTAGGTGAAGCCTTAAAAGATTTTTTAAGCCAGAGAAAGCATTAGCAGAAATAGTGCTAATCTGGTTATGGTTGATGTAGAGTTCCTGCAGGTTGCTGAGGTCTTGCAGACAGTAATCAGTCATCTCAGTAATCTGATTTTCCTCCAAATGTAGAGTCGTAAGCTGCGTCAGGTTTGCCAGCCCTACCTCCTTAATGTTTGTGAAGTTGTTTTGGGAGAAGTCAAGCTCCGTCAAGTTGAAAAGCTGCTGAAGCTCATCCACGGTCTTTGCAATGTTGTTGCTCTGTAGCAGGAGCACTTGTGTGTCACTAGAAAGGTTGCTGGGGATCCTTGTTAAGCGGAGATCATTGCAATCAACTGTGGTGGCTTCTCTGTATGTTGATTGTGGGGTAAACCAGGGCCTAATTTCACAGACACAAAGTTGGGGACATTCACTATTCTGTGTGGAAGACTCAGTCAGTGAAGTCATTAGCAATCCCAGCACCAATCGGCAAGCTGTTGAAGCAAAGCTAATCCTAGCCATGCTGGCTTGCTGAGCAAGTTCAACCCTGTAAGTTTTAACAAAAAGTGAACCCTATATAATGATGTGTAGGACAGCAAGCAGGGAATGCAAGCATTCAAGCCAAGTCTGGGTTGAAATGTGTAGAATTCCAGTGTCAGAAGGGATGGTTTTCTGGAGTTTTCAAAAGGCAGGAAGCAATTTGGTGTTTTTTAACTGGATCTCTCAGTTCCAGGCATGTGCTCAGAGCTCTGTGGCATGAGTTACTTCAGCCAAATCAATATCTGGAGATGTGCCTGAAAATTAGATTAGGACAGATGTTATTTTTATTCCTCATACTTTCTACATTATAGCCTTTCTTTCGCTTACTAAAAAAGGCATAGTCACTCACAAATCTAATAAATGAATGTGCAAAATCCATTCAAAATAACTAACCATACTTTTAAATTTCAGGGCACTTGTATTATATCCCACTCAGTACAATGAATTCATTTTAGAGTTCTTTCGCTTCCATGATTACATTGGGATTGCTTGTACTACTGGGCAAAATTGTCACTCACACACATATACACACACTTATGCACATAAACACACTCCCCCACACACCCTGTCTCTCTCACACACCACACACATATACTCAGGCACCCACCCATACTCAGTAAGAACACTCACAAAAGTCCACTCTTGCCATTTCCTTAAAAACAAAGATGATTTTAGAAACTACATATATTTAAGCTTCTTTATTTTGTTTTATGGCGCAAACAAATCTGAAAAGGTCATTCCATGTAAAAAACAAACTCTGAAGGCAGTTTATTAAAGATGCAAAAATTAAATTTTAATCATTCACATCTTAATTAATATGTCATTAGTTTTTAGGAATTCTTATCTTCCCAGATGTACACTCTGTAGACATATCCCAGCCAATAATTTTCCAGCTCAGTCATTCTTACACAAAAGATTAATTTAACAAAGTTAGAAAAGGAAGATATCCACTTTTCTTACTTTCTCATAGTTTCGTCTGATGTTGACTAATTAAAATAGTAGAAGGAATCATCTATTCCACCACACCAGTGGCTTTCATTAAAAAGAAAACTAAAACCAAACCCACTGACATCGAGTGGATTCCGACTCATAGCAACTCCCACTGGGTTTGTGAGGCTATAAATCTTTATGGAAGTAGATTTCCTCCTCTTCCTTCTGCAGAGCAGCTGGTGAGTTTGAACCACTGACCTTCTGGTTAGCAGCCAGGTGCTTTATCCACTACAGCACGAGAACTCCTTTCATTAAACAGAAGACATACATATATGTGTAAATGTTTATATACGTATGTCACATTCATGATTCCATGAATCTCATGAGAATGTCACTGGCCCTTATAGCTGTGGACCACGAATAAGTTATTCACCTCTCAGAGCCTCAGTTTCTTCCACTGCAAAATACTGTTGATTGTAATAGTGCCCTCTCATAGGATTATTAAAAGAAAGGAATCTATGTGAAGCAATTAGCATAGTGACTGGCACATACTAAATGTTCATCCAAGATAATTATATTATCATCTCATTGTATTGCTTATCCATTTTTAGTTTTGGCTAATAGTGATAATAACAATCTGAGGACAAGTAAAAGAAGGAAAACGGAGGATATTTGATTTTATGTAGCCATAATCTATTAGTTTTAATAAGGTCCTCTAAGGTCAGTAGGAGCTCTGGTACCATAGTGCCTAAGGCACTTGACTGCTAACCAGAAGGCTGGCAGTTCAAACCCACCAGTCACTCCTCGGAAGGAAGTTTGGGCAATCTACTTCCATAGTGATACTGCCTCAGAAACCCAAGGAGGGGTTGCTATGAGTTGGGGCCGACTTGACAGCACACAACAACAATAACAAGGTCAGTTATAGATTGCTCACCTGCCTGTAAAGATGATATTAGTGGTTATTGGTTCTAGTTTTCTGGATGTTTCATTTTAATTCTGTGCAAAGAGCCATTATGGGTCCAATGTTGGTCCTGCTTTCCTCACACTGGGCCAGCCACTTGCTAAGGTATTAATGTAGAGTTGCATAATTTCTTACATTTGTCTTCCTATTATGCCACAATTTCAAGTATTGGAGGAACCTCAGAGATCAGTGGTTTTGTTTCATCTTAGTTGTGGCAAATACATATAAAACATTTCCAAATTTAACAATTTTTACATGCACAACTCAGTGACATAGATTTTGTTCCTCACGTTGTGCATCTGTTACTACTATCCTTTTCTAAATTATTCCACCACCATTAATGGAAACTTAGAGCCCCCCATGGCCAATGTTCCCTTAACCCTAGGTTTACTGCAGGGATTCAATAAAATAGAGCATATAATATCCTTAAACCTCAGCACTCCACATGTAGCAAGCACTCAATTCATGTTAGCTGCTATTATTACCTTTTTATTTTGCAAAACATAGTTATCCATGTGACTGGCTAAAAAGTATAACAATACAAATAACCAATATAAAAATATTTAAGTCTTATTTTAGTAGAAAGAAAGAAAAGTCCCACTTTTCTGTTGTTTTACAAAATACACAAATCAAGTTACTCATTTAACAAGATGGAATTTAAAAAATAATCAAATCCTGATTCTGTCAAGTCTAAAGTAGGAGAAGGAAACAATGATTCAGCATGAGCTTGAATGGCTGCTGCTAGTCTCTGTGGGGAGGAAATGCATTTGGCATCAATGTCCCCCGCATCTGATTAATATATATTTGTAAAACTTTCTAACATTGTAAAACTACCTGATTATGACTTTTACTGAGAAATTCCACAACTTGAAAATAAACTTCAGAGAATAACTTTTTCTAAATATTATTGACAGCATATATTTATTCCACTCTTCTTGTTTCCATTTAGAGTAAACTTAAAACAGGTGCAACACCACAGTAAACATCCAGTTAAGAAAATTTCTGTCACAAATTATTCTTCAATTTTAACTCAGAAGAGGAAACCAAGTATAAATCTGCTTTTGCAAGTCTAAAATGGAATTTTAATTTTTTATGTTTTGATTGAATTTAAGGAAACATACCAAGAAGTAAAACATATATTAAAGTTGTGTGAGAAACTGCCCAATCAATCCATTACCATTGAAAAACATCTTTTGAGGAACCAGTTTGAATATTGTCATGGGAAATGCCCCCATTTTAGTGTATATTATATTACTTGAATAATTGTATTTCAGTATTCAAATTTCTCTTTCATACATACATACTTCTTTAAATCAACCAACCAATCAACCACACAAACCCAGAATGCCACATATCACATAGGAGAAAGTAATTTTCTACTCTGCTCATTTGGGGGCAGAAAATAAAACTTCCTTAGCACAAAAGGAAGTGTTTGAAATATTCTTTTTGTATACCATTCTCAATTCTATTTAGGATATTTCACCAGCCTGATTTTTGAACATGACATTATACAAAGAATAAAACTCAGAGTTCTTAAACCCTTTAAAAGGTTAGAAACATAGAATGTGTCTCAAGAAGGAGTCCTTAATAGTGTTTAAAAGCAAATCCATTATAACACAGGACAACTTTATCACATACATACAAATTATATCTTAAATCTTGTAACAAATAAAAAATGGCTGGCGTAGATTAAAAAAAAAAAAAAATCACTTTGTTCTAAGGCTGCCTGGACTAACTCTACAGATTGTAGGAGGAACCTGTCCTGCTAATGACCAGGAAGATGCTCCACATACAAGTCTGCCAGTTTAAGGAAACAATTCCATAAATAACACACCATGGCTTCAAAGGCCCAGAACTGGCAAAGGGCACATTTCAAAGAGGCCCACAAACAATTTTATAATTAAATTTGATGCTTCCTTTTCCAATAAGATGTGTGTAGGACACTCTGTTCTGAACATAAAATTCCAAAGGAAATGGATTTCATGGTCATCACTGGGTGAACTTGGCACTGACCTCTTTTTCAGTAAGGCATCATATTAACAGAGAGGTTAGTTTGATAAACTCAAAATATATAACTCAGGACTAGGATTCATATGCATTAAATTTTTTTGGAGTTGGGCAAAAGAAATAAGCACTCAAAATAATTGTTGCTGTTTTTTCTCATCGAGTTGGTACCATACTCATGGCAACTCCATGCACAATGGACTATTGTGATTCAGAGTTTTCACTGTCTAATTTTCAGGAGTAGATCACCAGACCTTTCTTTCTAGACCATCTTAGTGTGGAAACTCTGCTGAAATCTGTCCTGTATAAGCCTCCACTGACAAATGGTGGTGGCTGAACATGAGGGTTCACTGGTCAGGAGTTAAACCCCGGTCACCCACATGGAAGGTGAGAATTCTGCCACTGGACTCATGAATTCCAGTTATCTTAAAAGTTAGGTAGCTCTCATGTCAGAGAAGGATCCAGTCCTGGGAGTCAAAGTATCTGTATTCAAATGCTGACTCCTCCC
Source organism: Orycteropus afer afer (assembly GCF_000298275.1). Classification (NCBI taxonomy): domain Eukaryota; kingdom Metazoa; phylum Chordata; class Mammalia; order Tubulidentata; family Orycteropodidae; genus Orycteropus; species Orycteropus afer. The sequence continues at coordinate 4,504,201 of NW_006921828.1, read as the reverse complement.
TTTATTAGATGCATTACCTTGTGCAATCTACTGAAACTCTGTCTCAGTTTCCACAGACAAAATTAAAGCTGATTATATATCTCCATACATGAAAGAGATATACATGAAACGGGAGCTCTGGTAGCATAGTGGCTAAGGCACTTGACTGCTAACCAGAAGGCTGGAGATTCAAACCCACCAGCCACTCCTCAGGAGGAAGATGGGGCAATCTACTTCTGTAGTGATACTGCCTCAGAAACCCAAGGAGGGATCGCTATGAGTTGAGTCTGACTTGACGGCACATAACAATAACAACAACATACATGAAAATTATGATAACAGAATAAAATAACCTATGGGAAGCTGTTCAGCCTGTTGTTGTTGTTGTTATGTGCCATCGAGTCGGCCCCGACTCATAGTGACCCCTCCTTGGGTTTCCGAGGCAGTATCACTACGGAAGTAGGATTGCCCAACCTTCCTTCCGAGGAGTGGCTGGTGGGTTTGAACCGCCAGCCGTCTGGTTAGCAGGCAAGTGTCTTAGCCACTATGCTCAGCCTAGAGACTGGGAAAGGGTCTAACACATAGTAGGTCCTCAAATTCTTATTTGGATCTCTGGAGCTTTCTAAAGTTTTCATTAAATGACATTCTCACCCAGCAGAGCTACTGGGAGCTAATGAGTGAGCAAATCTCTTTATGTCCCATGGGACATGGTAGGTACTTAGTAAAGGGACATTATTATTATTATATCATTTCCATTACATTTTCTATGGAAATTATTGGAATTAAGCATGTTAGAAATCCATAGACTAAATATTACATCAGGGAAAAATTATAAACCTATGCAGGAAAACAAATTATAAAAAACACAAAGCACCACTGTGGAAATGAACATCATTTCACGGACATTGTAGTTGCAGAAATCAAGGAATAAAATTCGGATTCCAAAAAGATGAAAAAAAAAAATTGCCTCCTTAGGATGATGTGGTTTTATGCATACTCTTTTTGGTGCTGATTCACACTGTGTAGATAATCTTAAGAAAAATCATTCTTTTAGTTTGTCTGTTCCCCACATATATCCAGGATTAATGCAACATCCAAATTTGCTTATTTTCTTTGGAAACATGGGAATTTTGTTCAACAAAGCTTTCCTTTTAGTCTACTAATGCCAAAGATAAAGAAAATGAAGATTTTTACCCACTTCTGCAGTCTGAAATTGATCAAACATATAATTGAGATGCATTGCTATATACTGGTGATTGGAATGCAAAAAAAAGTTGAAAACCAATAAAAAAGATCAGTAGTTGGAGACAGCATGAAATAATTTGTTGTTGTTATGTGCCATCAAGTCAGCTCCGACTCATAGTGACCCCTCCTTGGGTGTCCGAGGCAGTATCACTACAGAAGTAGGATTGCCCAACCTTCCTTCCAAGGAGTGGCTGATGGGTTTGAACCACCAGCCTTCTGGTTAGCAGTCAAGTGCCTTAGACACTACAAATGGCTACTATACATGAGGACCTCACCGGATGGAACACATGGGAATCAACTACATCTGAGGAAAGAGATGATAAAGAAGCTTATTATCATCAGTCAGAATACTGTAGAACTGCCCATCAGTTGCTCATATACGAGTTCAAGCTGAAGCTGAAGAAAATGAAAACAAATCTATGAGAGCCAAGTCAACCCTCAAGTTGCAGTATTGAACAATGCAGGAAGCATCAAAAGAAGATAAAATATACAGTCACTGTACCAAAAAGAATTGGTTGACATTCAACCATTTCATAGCATATGATCAAGAGCCAATGGGATTGAAGGACGAAGTCCAAGCCACACTGAATCAACTGGTGTAAAACAAGATTCCAGGAATTGACAGAATACCCATTGAGATGTTTCAACAAACAGTTGCAGCACTAGAGGTGCTTACTCGTTTAAGCCAAGAAATTTGGAAAACTGCTACCTGGCCGATTGATTGAAAGAGATCCATATTTGTGCCTATTCCAAAGAAAGGTGATCCAACAGAATGTGGAAATCATTGAACTATATACCATTAATATCACACACAAGTAAAATTTTGCTGAAAATAATTAAAAAATGCTTATAGGAGTATATTGACCGGGAACTTCCAGAAATACAAGTTGGATTCAGAAGAGGACATGGAATGAGGGATATCATTGTTACGATCATATGGATCCTATGTGAAAGCAAAGTATACCAGAAAGATTTACCTGTGTTTTATTGACTATACAAAGATGTTTGATTGTGTGAATCCTAACAAATTATGAATAACACTGGGAATAATGGAAATTCCAGAACACTTAATTGTGTTAATTAATTAAAAATTAATTAATTAAAAAGAGAAGGAAAAAAATGGACAAGAAGAGATTCTGAAACCTATACTTGAATATAGAATAACTAAAGCAAATGGAAGAAATGATGAAGTAAGAGAGCTGAACAAAAGATTTCAAAGTGCAGAGTTAAGCATTACAATGAAATGTGCAAAGTCCTGGAGTTAGAAAAACCAAACCAAAAAACATGCTAAGCATTTCTCAAGCTGACAGAATTGAAGAAAAAAAATTACACTTTGAGTGCAATATTGAAGGATTCTGTGGACAAAAAATTGAATGATACTGGGAGGAGCAAAAGAAGATGGAAGGAATATACAGAGTTATTATACCAAAAAGAATTGGTCAACTTTCAAACATTTCAGGAGGCAGCATATGATCAATAATTGATAGTACTGAAGAAAAAAGTACAAACTGCACTGAAGGCATTTGCAAAAATACCAGGTTCCAAGGACTGATGGAATACCAACTGCAATGTTTCAAAAAATGGTGCTCACCCACCTATGCCAAGAAAATTGGAAAACAGCTACCTGGCCAACCAACTGGAACAGATCCATATACATGCCTATTTCAAAGAAAGGGGATCCAAAAGAATGTGAAATTCAAATAATATCATTAATATTCCATACAGGGAAAATTATACTGAAGTTAATTTAATTTTAAAAGGGTTGAAGCAGTAACATTGACAGGGAACTATAAGAAATTCAAGCTGGATTCAGAAGAGGATGTGGAATGAGGAATATTATTGCTAATGTCAGGTGGATCTAGGCCAAGAGCACAGAATACCAGAAAGATGTTTACCTGTGCTTTATTGACTATGCAAAGGCATTCACCTATGTGGATCATAACAATTTATGGACCACAGTACAAAGAATGGGAACTCTAGAACATTTAATTGTGTTCTTGCAGAAACTGTACATAGACCAAGAGGCATTTGTTTAAACAAAACAAAGGGAGTACTATGTGTTTTAAAATCAGGAAAGGGGACATAATCCAGGAAGCTGGACTATATGAAGAAGAATGCAGCTTCAGGATTGGAGGAAGACTCACCAACAACCTGTGATATGCAGATGACATAGCCTTGCTTGCTGATAGTAAAGACTTCAAGCACTTACTGATGAAGATCAAAGACTATGGATCTTCACTATGGATAACACCTTAACATAAAGAAAACAAAAATTCCCACAAATGGACCAGTAAGCAGCATCATGATAAACTGAGAAGACTGAAGTTGTCAAGGATTTCATTTTCCTTGGTTCCCATGGAAGCAGTAGTCAAGGAACCAAATAATGTATTGCATTGGGTAAATCTGCTGCAAAAGACCTCTCTAAAGTGTTGAAAATCAAAGATGTCACCTTGAGAACTAAGGTGCACCTGACTCATTCCAGAGTACAGGCATACCTCAGAGATATTGTGAGTTTAGTTCCGAATCACTACAATAAAGTGAGTATCATAATAAAGTAAGTAACCCAAAATTTTAATTTTCCAGTGCATATAAAAGTTATGTTTCCATTGTTCTGTAGTATGTGAAGTGTGCAATAACATTATGAAAAAGTTTGAAATATTGTGAGAATTATTAAAATGTGACTGAGAGACACAAAGTGAGCACATACTGTTGGAAAAATGGCATTGATAGACTTGCATGACACAGGGTTATCACAAGCCTTCAATTTGTAAAAAAACACCGTATCTGCAAAGTCCAATAAAAGGAACCAAAACCAAACCTACTGCCATCGAGTTGATCCCAGCCCATAGCGACCCCCATTGGGTTTTCAGGGCTTTTAATCTTTACAGAAGCAGACTGCCTCATCTTTCTTCCAGGGAGCAGCTGGTGGGTTTGAACCACAAACCTTTTGGTTAGCAGCCAAATGTCTTAACCACTACAACACCAGAGCACCTTGCAATAAAGGGAAGCACAATAAAATGAGGTATGCCTGTATTTTCAATCACCTTTATGCATGTGAAAGCTGGACAATGAATAAGGCAGAGTGAATAAGAATTGACACATTTGAATTTGGGTGTTGGTGAAGAATATTAAATTTACTATGGACTGCCAGAAAAACAAAGAAATCTGTCTTGGAAGAAGTACAACGAGAATGCTTCTTAGAAATGAGGATGGCAATACTTTGACTCATGTATTTGGACATGGTATCAAGGGGAACAGTCCCTGGATTAGGGTATCATGTTTGGTAAAGTAGACGGTCAGCAGAAAAGAGGAAGACCCTCAGTGATAGAGACTGAAACAGTGTCTGCAACAACAGGCTCAAGCATAGCAATGATTGTGAGGATGGTGGAGGACCAGGCAGTGTTTTCTTCTATTGTACAGAGTCCCTGTAAGTGGGAAACAATAGCATTAACACCAATGTTGTTGTTGTTATGTGCCGTCAAGTTGGACCTGACCCATAGCGACCCCTCCTTGGGTTTCCGAGACAGTATCACTACAGAAGTATATTGCCCAACCTTCCTTCTGAGGAATGGCTGGTGGGTTTGAACCGCCAGCCTTCTAGTTAGGAGTCAAGTGCCTTAGGCACTACACTACCAGAGCTCCCTTAACACCAATTGGGTTAGAGAAAATGCATTACCTCAATACAAATTATCTTTCAAGCCTCTCCCATGGAGGCCGAGGCAAAGCCAGACTCTGCGGTGGGGTCTGACCTCCAAGAGGATCTCCCATGAGTCTGAAGGTCACTCCGACTTCTGCTGTAATTACCCCTGGCTACTTCCGTAGTGATAACTGCCTCGGAAACCCAAGGAGGGGTCGCTATGAGTCGGGGCCGACTCGACGGCACATAACAACAACAACAACAACAATTGTTACACGTTCAAGGACTTTAAGGCTTTTCAAACTAGAAATGAAGCATAAAGCCAAGAATGTGGCTTCTGGCATGAGACAGACCTAGGTTCAAATTCACAGTTCACCTATCAGCTCACTGACCTTGGGAACGTTATGGAGGCTCTCCAAGTCTCAGTTTCCTTTTTTAGAAAGTGGAAATCATAAAACCTACTCTATAAGGCTGGTGAGGGAATTAGAACATGATGCTAAATGCAAAGACTTTGGCAGAGGGCCTGGTACATAGCAAGTACCCAATAAGCGTGAGATATTATTATTTACAGGTTTTTCATACAGAATCTTAAGTCTTTTTATAAGCACTGAAGATGAAGGGATGGAGTAAGGAATTGAAATCAGTAGAGGGTGCCTTTTGTGGCATGAGCAACTGCAAGTTTTGAAAAAGGGTCTGGCTGAAGGCCTTCAATGTGGATGATGAGTGCTAGTTGAGCCAGAGAGAAAAATTACAGCAACTTCTTTATGCAGAATCTATTTTATGTCCCTTTAGAAAGAGAGAGGGCTTTGCAAATGCATTCTGAACATGAAATCCACATGGACTATTTTTAAAGACACTAGTTTCTTGGACTTTTGTCTGGCTCCTGACCCCTTCTGACTCTCAAATTTCTTTGTCCAACCATTTTCCACTATGATGATCCTGGTTCACACATTATCCAAAGCCAAACACCCTGTCATGTGCATTAGTGACAGCAGATCGAGGGTATGTACTGGAGCAAGAGCTATAATGTATTAAGGGAAAAATCAAGTGTATCCCCTGGCAAGGACATAATGGAGCTTGCTGAGGTTCATTTGCATAAGGAACTGCTCCGAGAGCCCACATTATTCATCAGCAAGCAGTGCAGCATGTGAGTGGGCCAAGCAGCAGAATGAGGACGCCAGGGAAGGGATTCTTAATTTTGGTTTCACCTCAGGCTTTCTGGGTGACCTTGAGCAAGTCATGTAACTTTATGTCCTATTTTATTGATCTTACCATAAATGAGTTTAGAGGAAAAGCAGTCACTGCTTCCCAAAAAGAATCTTAGGAAGTCATTTATCAGCCTATCCTCTTGGAATCATGAAGAACTATACCAGTACTAGTACCAGTTGCCTTTGGGTCAGCTCTGACTCATAGCGACCCATGTGTGTCAGAATAGAACCGTGCTCCACAGGGACACTTCCAACCCTTTTTAGCTAGATAATGTATCCTTCCTTCCTTCCTCTTTCTCCCTCCCTCCTTCCCTGGTATTATGAAGAACTATACTTTCGGAAATGTTTAGCTAGGTAATCTATACTTTCTCCTCCCCTCTCTTTCTTTCCTTCCACTTTTTCTTTGTTGTTATTATGCTGTTACAGAGTGGTGGTGTTTAATTAAGCCAGGGATTTCAAACTCAAGTGTGTTCAGGGGCGTGGTAGGTAAAAGTGGTCAAGTCTAACACAGTAGGAAGTAGTAGTCATGTGTGTGCATCCCAAAAGGTGTTCAAAATGGTTTTAAACTGTGCAGGCTGCTTTCTGAAACCTTTTATGGCCAATGGTCAGTTTGTTATGTGTGAATTATACAAGTATAATAATAATAGCACCTATAATCCTGAGCTAATGGGAGCATTTGATGATGAGTTGATCTAAAATTTAAAATATATTGGCAAATACCCCATATGTGAGAACCTAGAATTATAAAGGCAAGGTACTGCAGTGGGAATCTTTGCTTGCAGAAAACATCTTTAATGAATTTTAAAAAGCATTGTTGTTGTTATGTGCCATCCAGTCTGACCTGACTCATAGCAGCCCCTCGTTGGGTTTCTGAGGCAGTATCACTACGGAAGTAGATTGCCTCATCTTCCTTCCAAGGAGTGGCTGGTGGGTTTGAACCCCCAGCCTTCTGGTTATCAGTCAAGTGCCTTAGGCACTACGCTACCAGAGCTCCTACAAAAACTCATTTCATACTTCTCTCTTTTGGAAGATCAACTTTTTAAAGGCAGACTGAAACTTAAAGATCCCATGAATGATCCAGGATGGGCCAAAATTGGTAAACTCCAAAACTGAAAAAAACAAATTCACTGCCACTGAGTTGATTCCAACTCATAGCGATCTCCATTGGGTTTCCAAAGCTGTAAATCCTTGTGGAAGCAGACTGCTTCATCTTTCTTCCATAGAGCAGCTGGTGGGTTCAAACCACCAACTGTTCCATGAGCATCCAAATGCCTTTACCACTACACCACCAGAATTCCTTAATTAGTTGGTAGGGGACCAACATGAAATTCAATTACCTTGATTCCCAGTTTAGTGCTTTCTGATCTGGCCTGAGAGCACTTTAAATTTCAGCCAAACAATAGCAGGCCTATGAGGTGAACACTAACACCAGGAAAGTATGCACTTCTTAGAACAACCAAACACAAGAGATCAAAAGTACAACATTTGCCTACTGGTAAAGACCAGAAGGCAGGAATATATAGGAAAGAAGGCAAAGTGAAAGGGTAACCATGGGGAGGAAGTGAGAAGAGTGCTGTTACATCATGGGGACTGTAATCAATGTCACAAAACAAAATGTGCATGAACTGTTGAATGGAAAAGCAATTTACTCTGTAAACTTTCACCCAAATCACAATAAATAGTAAAAATAAATAAATTTCTGTGGTGGCTTCTCTTGATCCCAGAGAAATGTTTCATTGTCTTTTCTCTAATTTCATTTGTTCTCTTCTTCTTCCTGAAGTATGCTAATATTAATAATAATAATTAATTAAGACTAAAAAATTCTCATGTGTGTGTGGGTGACATAAATGCAGTACTGTGCAAAGAAGATGGACATAAATCTCTTTTGATATCCTCATATTTTTGTTTCTCTTTGGGCTAGGGCAAATCCATCACCCTGCAGGTGCAGTTGTGGCCCACTTCTCTGGGAAAAGCCTGAAGGCAAAACTGGTTTCCAAGCTAAGCATAAAAGCTGGGGCCACAATTCACTCTGTTCCTGAAAGGAACTGGCGTGGACAGCACATATGGTCCTTTCAGGAGAGTTGGCCAGACATCTTAAATAGGGCAGGGCTAGCCTGGACTCAAGAATTACAAAACAAAATTTAAGAAAGAAAAATAAAAAACCAAAAGCCCAGAGCCAGCTGACCTGACCCAAATGCAAGTAGGTGGCTGGGCATGACCATGAAATTTCGGTGCTTGTGGAGGACTCCTAGAGAATAACATCTATCTCAGATTCTGACTTTGCCTCTATTGACCAAAGGCAGGCAGGTTAGCCTCACTGGAAAATCTCCAAGTGGACAAGCCATTAAAGCTGGGTAAACTCACTGCCGTGGAGTCGGTTCCAACTTATAGCAACCCCTCCTTGGATTTCTGAGGTGGTATCTCTACAGAAGTGGCCTAGGAAATCATCTAGCACATCTAGACCTAACTCTTCTTTTACAGAGGAGGAGCCTGGGCCCTCAGAGAGGTGAGGTCTGATATTTAGAGGCCAAGCTTGGATTCCATTCCCAGTCTCCAAATACCCTATCCTCTCTACAGAACCCCACACAGCTTGAGTTAGTCTGAAAACCAGTTGCCATCAATTTAACTCCAACTCATGGTGACCCCATGTGTGTCAGAGTAGAACTGGGCTCTATAGGGTTTTCAATGGCTGATTTTTTTTTTTCTTTAACAGGAAAATAGATTTTTATTTTTTAAAAATAAAATTACATTGAGTAAGTAAGCTTCATTTAATTATGAAGGATTAATTTCTGGTTTCTCTAAGTACATTTCAAATTGTATTGTATATATATATTTTTTTTCTTTTAATGCATTTTATTGAAATATAATTTATGTACAGTGAAATACACAAAACTAAAGTGACATGGGTCAATGCATTTTTTTTTTCCAATTTCCTTCCCCTCCCCTCCCACCCCTGGCAACCAACAAAGAAAGTTTCCCTCCATATATAAACCTTTCCTTACCCTCCACAACAACGAACTAATACTACATTTGTCCTTCTGTGATTGACTTATTTCCTCAGCATAATGTCCTCCAAGTTCATCCATATTACGTGGTGTTTTTCAGACTCTACATTATTCCTTAGTGCTGCATAGCATTCCAGTATGTGTATGTACCATAGTTTGGTCATCTATGCTTCTGCTGATGGGTATGTAGGTTGTTTCCATCCTTTTGCTATTGTAAATAGTGCTGTGATAAACATGAGTGTGCATGTATCTGTTACTATCCTGGCTGTCACCTCTCTAGGATATATACCTAGTAATGGGATTGCTGGGTCAAATGGTATCTAAAATTCCAACTTTGTAAGGAATCGTCAATGGCTGATTTTTCAGAGTAAATCACCAGGCCTTTCATCCAAGGTGAATGGAACTTCCAGCCTTTTGTGTTAACCATCTGTACCACCAGGAAGTTCTCACTTAGTTTAGGATGAATTTAAATTCTTAAACTTTTTCACTTGGGAAGAGTCTAAAACTCTTTCAAGGACATTTGGCTTTTAGTGCTAGATTGATTACCTACTACTACTATGACCCATGGCCACTGAGACAATTCTGACTCATAGCAACCTTATAAGACAGAACAGAAGTGTTCCACAGGGTTTCCAAAGCTGTAAATCTTTAAGCAGACTGGCTGATAGGTTTAAACTGCCTACCTTCTGGTTAGCAGCCAAATGCTTTAACCACTGCAGCACCAGAGCTCCACTACATTGATTGGTTGCCATTTTTTAAAGGCATAGAATATGTCAATTTCTTTAGGGAGAGTGTAATAGTTTTTCTTTATAATCCCCATCTTGACCTTTGCTTAGATAAGATCAGGGATGGAATAGGCCCACAGTTCAATCAATCATGCTGATGGTCAACTTATTCCAAAAAATTAGCCAGGTCAGCTAAACAATGTTCATTGATTTTTTTTTTTTTTTTTAAACATGGCAGTGAATTGATCATAGTAGGTGATCTCAGCCAAATTGCAAGTTAATTTGCAAAATGCATAAATTAAACTCCATCCAGTGATGGATGGAGGTTTGCATACTCTATAAGGGCACTGGAATTCAAATGAAAGAAGCATGAAGAGGATTTGAAAACTGAAGAGGATTTGGAAGAGAACATTCAAATGGCTTCATGCATAATAACAACAACAATATGTTGCTAGTTTTTAGCTATTATCAAGTTGGCCCCAATTTGTGGTGTTGACCCCATGTACAATGGAACTAAACACTGGCTGTTCCTATGCTACCCCAATGATTGGCTGTGGACTGAAATGTTGTGATCCATAGGGTTTTCTTTGGCTAATTTTCAGAAATAGACTGCCGGGCCTTTCTTCCTAGTCCATCTTAGTCTGGAAGTTCTGTTGAAACCTGTTCAGCATCAGAGCAACATACAAGCCTCTGCTGACAGATTATTGGTGGTAAATCATAAGATAAACTGGCTGGAAATCAAACCCAGGTCTCCACCAAGGTGAGAATCCCACCACTGAACCCCAAATGCTACCAAAATATTAATATACATTGCTAAATTTAATAAGAGTTAACTTCAATAGTAGATGTAATTTCATAAAAAGACATACTATGTACTAAGCACTATACTCAATGGTAACATGTATCTCAGTATAAAGAATGATTATCCCTATTTTTCACAGACAAGTCAAGTCATTCGCCCAAGATCTCAAGTAGGTCCATAAGTCATAGACATACGGCCCATGCTGCACTGCTATTTATTTATTTTTAAAATTAATTAATTTACGTTTAGGAGTTCTGCTAGCATAGTGCCTAAGGCATTTTTGACTGCTAGCCAGAAGGCTGGCAGTTCAAGCCCACCAGCCACTCCTCAGAAGGAAGTTTGGGCAATCTACTTCCGTAGTGTTACAGTTTCGGAAACCCAAAGAGGGGTCACTATGAGTCGGGTCCAACTCCACAGCACATAACAACAATGACAATTTACTTTTGGGAGAAAATTTACAAAAAACATACACCACTTCAATAATTGCTACATGTAAGAAATCCAGTAACACTCGTTTACAATTTGTAAGTTAGGCTACCTTGTGACAACATTTTTCAAACTATTTCACCATATAACTAACATTATCACAAACTCACTGCCTCCCTAAGCTTCTCATCTATCGTTTTGAGTTGTACATTTGATCACATATAGATAATACTTTTTTAAAAGAGTATAATGCTTAATGCAGACATTCTTTTCTAATTAGGTTATTATTTTATTCTGTTATTTTATTTAAAGATTACTTCGGGATAGTTTCTATTCAAGGCTTAACGATTTCCTCAGGGTAATAGTTTCAGGGGGTCATCTGGTCTCAACAGACCAGGAAGTCTAGAATCCATGTGAATTTTAAAGTCTGTTGTGCATTTTCCCCCTTTTGACCAGGATTGTTCTATAGAATCTATATGTCCAGTGTTGGTGGCTGGGTACCACTGTAATGCTATTTATCTCAGACTCCTATTTGGTTTTTAGGTAGTTGGAGAAGAGGTGGTACAGAGACTGGAACTGGAACACTAGACCAAGATTTAGGGAACCTGAGTCCTTACTCTAGTTGTGCTTCCAACTCAGAGTATTCTGGCCATCTTTCCCGATACTTCAGCTCCAGGATTTTAGGCATCTGATGTTTCTTATGGATTCCTACTCTTTAAGACACCCACATAAGCAGCAGCACTTCCTTAGGACAAGGAGAAAAAAACACTTGACTGGCTTTTTGGCAAGAAATGATATACTTAGTTAAAAAATTAAAATGTGTTATTTCAAGAGGCAAACAGAGCCAAGCTCAGATCCTGGCACTATATACATAGACACTCTGGAAAAATTACTCCCTCCCTCTGGGCCTTGGTTTCCTCTTCTGTGAAACGGGAGTAGGTGTATATACCTAGCATGGGTATTGTGAGCACTAAGTGAGAAAACATGTCTTGAATAGTAGGACCTCAACTAACTTTATCTTTGGAGTGTCCAACTTAGAAAATTAATCAAGTGCTACAAACCTAATATGGGCTCTTCCAACAAGGAAAAGTGAACTTCCTGAAAATTACCTTCAAGAAGCTTTATTTTCTTAACCCATATTTAAGGAGCTCTGGTAGCAGAGTGCCTAAGGCACTTGACTGCTAACCAGAAGGCTGGCGTTTCAAACCCACCAGACACCCCTCAGAATTAAGGTTGGGCAATCTACTTCCATAGTGATACTGCCTCAGAAACCCAAGGAGGAGTGGCTATGAGTCAGGTCCAACTCGACAGCACATAACAACAACAAAAACAACCCATATGTAATGTTTTATTTTTCTCTCATATAATTTCTGGGAGATAGGCATTTCAACTGTCCCCTCTTTATACTGGGAGAACTGACGTGCTCCAGACACACTGCTAGAAAAGAAACAGAGGCAGCATTCCGACTAAGACAGCCTGGCTCCAATGCCCATGCTTTAAACACCACACCTCTCACATGCCACATGGTCACTCTAAAGAGCTCTACTTTGGATTAGATTAATAGACCTGTCAATGAAGTATCAAAAGTATGGGTCAGCTGGATAAGAGCATTTATAGCTCTGGAATGCAATTCAGTTCTGCCCAAATGAAAACCTAGGGATGGTTCATCTGTTTGTCAGATAGCCTTGGTACCAAAGATATCCTTTATCCTGTGGATAAGGATACAGTAGATTTCTAGTATACTAGGAAAATACTGGAAGATCCCTGGGTGGTATAGATGACTACTAGCCTTTGGCTAGTAGCCAAAAGACTGACAGTTCAAACCTACCCAAAAGCACTTGAGAAGACATGCCTGATTTGATTGTAAAAGGCCACAGCCTTGAAAACCTTACAAAGCACGTCTGCTCTGACACATGGGATGCTATGAGTTGGAATGAACTCAGTGGCAACTAACAACAACAACAGGAAGATTCTGGAGTCCCTGGGTGGTACAAACAGTTAATATGTTTGGCTGCTAACTGAAACATGGGAGGTTCACATTGACCCAGAGGCAACTCAGGCGAAAGGCCTGGTGATCTTCTACTGAAAAATCAGTTAGAGAAACCCTACAGAGGGGACCTGACTACCACCAAGAAGAGATGGGAGCAGAGTGCATATTTTGGATGCAGGGTGCTGTGCTGGGAGCCTCTTAGATCTAGGAGATGGAGAGCTTTAACAAGAGATGGTGAGAAGCAGCAGCAGAGAAATGGCAGCAGCAGGACCAGGAGATCAGAAGGAGACACTGCAGTAGACTTCCCAGCCCATGGGGCAAAAATGCTGAGCACCTACAGGTAGGAGGCTTGCTGGCAGATTGGGGGACCCTGAGTACTTGATGGAGCTAAGTTTGCCAACCCACAGAGCTAGAGCTGAGCGCCTCCTGGCTGAGGCTTACTGGTGGACTGAGGTGCCTCTGGACACTTACTGGCAGAGCTAAAAGAGCTTTATAACACTTGCCTGAGCAGAGCAGAGGCCAAGGGGCTGTGAGCCCAGGGGCCACAGAAGCATATCCGCAGTCACTGCTGAGAAAAGGCTGTCCTGATCAAAGAACTGTATTCTGAGTTGTTCCTGATCCTGAATTGTAAACTGTTACTTCCCTAATAAATCCCATAATCATGGGGTGGGGCTGGGGGGACCAAGACAACCCTACGGAGCACAATTCTACTCTGTAACACTCATTAGGTTACCATGGTACCATGATGTGGAATGGACTCAATGGCAACTGGTTAGGAAGAGTTTAATGTAAATGCACGGAAATATTTTTGCAGTTTAGTTTGTATTGACCCTTAAGGGAGGATTCAGCAAATCTCAGGACTTTTTAATTTTAATATAATACACGTGTACACAGCAAATGTCTTTCTCCCCTCTCACCAAACAGTGGGCAAGACTCAGACCAGGCTCTACCTGCAGTACTCCCCAGGTAATCAATGACAGTCCACCAAATTCAATCCCCTCTCCTTTCCCAGCTAATCACTGGAATGTATTTTAAAAGGCAATGTTGTTTTGAAAGAAAAAAAGTCACACATTTATTTTAGTGAAACAATATTGATTAAATCTTTGCATTCTAGTCAGTTAGGGTTTCAGATTTGCAGTTTAAAGTGAGTTTCCTCTAAGCAGTCTCTTTCAAGCACTGTGTTAAAGACTGCTTACCTCTCTACTCCAAGATATTTAATGACAGCTAAACCATTTCCATTCTCAATTGTCTTGGAAAGAAGTGTTCAAAATGAGTTAAACCCTTCACCAAACAAACAAAAAGCAAAACAAGAGATGAACATTTACAAAAAGAATTGTATATCAACCCTAGTTACTTTCAATGCAAAGATGTAAATAAACAGTTAAGGTAACTAAAAGAAACTGTTAGTCTAAGAAAGGCAGGAAGCATCCTTTCCAAATGGTGAAGTATTCTCTAGCCTTGTAGACTCTTGACAATTTTGGCATATGTAGGGCAGCATGGTCTGTAGTAGCCATCATAGTAATAAGAGTAACACTTTGTCATAGAGTCAATTCTGACTCATAGTGACCCTACAGGATAGAGTAGCACTGCCTCATAAAGTTTCCATGGCTGTAATCTTTATCAAAACAGACTTGTCACATCTTTCTCCTATGGAGTGGGTGGTGGGTTCGAACCACTGACCTTTTGGTTAGCAGCAGAGTACTTAACCACTGTGCCATCAGGGCTCCTTGATAACAGTAAGGAGCTACTAAGCTCTTACTTTGTAACATGTAGAGCACTAAGTCCTTTACATAAATCATTTCACTGAATGCTCACAACTCTGAGATGAGTACCAAACACTATTTTTTATAGATGATGAAATGGAGGCTCAGAAAAGTGAAATAACCTGAACATGGTCTAAGGGGCAGCAGCAGAATGGTGGAAGTTCTGTGTAAAGTGTCTGTTGCCAGGGCCTAAATCTCAGCCCTCTCCATCCTGACACGTGTGGACAGGGAGAGTCCTTACAATATTTTTCTTTTTTTAAAATGCATTTTATTGAAATATCATTTATGTAATGTGAAATAAACAAAATTAAAGTGACATAGGTCAATGCATTTTTTTTTTCAGTGTTCCCTCTCCTCCCCTCCCACCCTAGCAACCAACAAAGAAAGCTTCCCTCCATATATAAACCTTTCCTTGACCATCCACAACAACAAACTAATACTATATTTGTCCAACTGTGATTGACTTATTTCACTCAGCATAATGTCCGCCAAGTTCATCCATATTACGTGGTGTTTTGCAGACTCTACATTATTCTTTAGTGCTGCATAGCATTCCAGTATGTGTATGTACCATAGTTTGGTCATCCACTCTTCCACTATAAATCTTAGAGACAAGTCCCTTGCCAGATATGTAATGAGCAGCAAATATGAATTTGTTGCTGTCATTTTTGTTATGTGCTTTTTCATGGTGTTGATTTCTTTGTTCCATATAATTTTCTATGCTTAGCTCATTTTGTTTATGAATTGTGTTATCACATCCTTCATTGCTATTGATTGTTTTAGAATTTCCTGAATACTTAGGCTGGTCCTCTTTTTTATTGTGAATGTTTATCATTTTTCTTTGAGGTTACCCTGTGATTTATAGTTTTTTTCCCAAGTTTAGAATAGTCCGTCTATCTTGTAGTTATCTTGATTTTCTTACCATCTAGAAGTTCTGTAACGACACAGTTTTTTCCCTCTTTTTGGTTTGTAGTTGTCCTCATTATTCAATTGATGTCTCTGGTTTCCTGTTTAAATCTTGAAGGCTTCCTTACTTTGGATACTTCTATAATTGGGTTGGTTTCTGGGTTACATCATCACGTGTGTTAATGGTCAGTTGTCATTGGCTGTTGTTGCTTCTCTGTCCAAAGGGCACCCTTTAGCATCTCTTGTTAAATTTAGCCTCGTTTTAGCAAATTCCCTTAATTTCTGCTTATCTGGAAATGTCCTAATTTCACCATCATATTTGAGGGACATTTATGCTGGGTACGTAATTCTTGGTTGGAAATTTTTCTCTTTCAGGGTTTTATATATCTCATCCTATTCTCTTCTCACCTGCATGGCTTCTGCCGAAAAATCCAAGCTTAATCTTATTGGTTGCCCCTTGTATGTAACTTTTTGTTTTTCCCATGGTGCTCTCATGATTCTTTCTTTGTCTTTGGTTTTGGTAAGTTTAATGATGATATGTCTGGGTAATTTTTGGGGGGGTTTATCCTGTTTGGGTTTCGTTAGACTTCCTGAATGGATATAATCTCATCTTTCATCATATTAGGGAAATTCTCTTCCAACGCATCTTTGACAATTTGCTCTGTGATCTTATTTGTCTCTTTCTGTTCTTGAATTCAAATTAGACATAGGTTATTCCTTTTGATGGTATCCCACATGAGCCTTAGGCTTTCTTGATTGTGTTTTGATCTTTTTTTCCGATATACCCCTTTCCAAAGAAGTGTTCAGGTTTGCCTTCAATCTCCCTAATTCTGTCTTCCCTTGATTCAATTCTGCCCTTTGCCCATTCAATGTCTTATATATTTCTGAAAATTTAGTATTAATCTTCTAGATTTCTGTGTGTAGATTTTGTATCATTTCTAATTTTTCATTTGTTTAGTCATTTTGTTCTTGTATTGTCTTTTGAAATTGCTCCAGGATTTTCTCTGTGTTTTCTTTGGTCTGTCCCTCAATTTGTTGAATTTAATTCTTTTAAATTAAATTCTAAATATAATTCTTTTGAATTCCTTATCAGGGAGTTCCAATGCTGTATCTTCCTCAGGGACTTGTTTTGGATCTGTATCCTGGTCTCTTGCTCCTCCTGCTTTATCTTGCTTCTTTGTGTGGACCATGACGCTCTCTTGTCTCCGAGGCATTGTGACATTTTTGTGTTTATATTTAATTGGTGATTGTATGTTGGAGTGACTTGCCCATGATTTTTGTTTTCTTTGTTTGTTATTTACACAAGCAGGGTACTGCACTCCTCCATTCACTAGTTGACAACGCTTATACACTCACCACCTGTCTCCTTTCCTGTTGTCAGCCCTTCCTATGTCCCTGCTGACCTTGGCAAACAGAGCCTATTCTGAGGTCCCTGGAATTTGAATGAGAATGCTATCACTTTAAAATCCAAAATGGTTGCCAGTGCTAGACCTAGCTTCTACACAGGACACTCAATAAATAGAACAAATCACACAGTTAAAATGTACTTTCCGGGTGCCAAAATATGACAACAATTTTAAGCTTACAAATATTCACAGACTTGCTGGGATTCCTATACATTTGGGCTGATACAATCCCTGGGCTTTCAAAAAAAAACTTACTCTTAAAAAGAATAGAAAAAGCTTGCAATTTGAGTACAAATCTACTACTCCCTGTCTATCTTAATGCTGCTGATTTAGGAAAAAATCAGCTGTTTTACTCCTTTCTTTACATCCTAATGGAATCTGGATTCACTCTAGATGCAAAAGAGTTTCAATAAACTGATGCCTAATGGAATTAAATATTCATTGAATAACTATTGTGTCTCAGGGCCAGAAAGACCAGATCCTGCCTTTAAAGAGCTTATAATCCTGTAAAAAGAGCATAAGAGTACACAAGTGACCCTGAAAAGGAAGATACATGTCCAAGGGAGGAACAAAGATATATGTTATATGGATCTTTGGGAAGGAGAGATGAGGGTTGCCACCCTGTGTTAGCTCTATCAGCACTGTCCAACAGAACTTTCTGTGATGATGGGAATGTTCTTTATCTGTATTGCCCAGAAAAAAAGCCACTAGCCACAAAAAGCTATTGAGCACTTCAAACACAGCTGGTGTGACTGAGGGATGGACTTTAAATTTTTATTTCATTTTGACTAATTTAAATACCAGGAGCTCTGGTAGCATAGTGCCTAAGGCACTTGACTGCTAAACAGAAGGCTGGCAGTTCAAACCCACCAGTCACTCCTCAGAAAGAAGGTTGGGCAATCTACTTCCACAGTGACATCGCCTCAGAAACCGAAAGAGGGGTCTATATGAGTCAGGTCCAACTTGACAGCACATAACAAAAATAACAATAATTTAAATACCCAAGTTTGACTAAAACAAACAAATAAAAATAAATCATTGCCATAGAGTTGATTCCAACTCATGACGACCTCATATGTTCCAGAAGAGCATTTCAATCAGTAGAATTTTCATAGCTGTCACCTTTTGGAAGTAGATTGACAGTACTTTCTTCCAAGATGCCTCTCAGTAGGTTTGACCGCCAACCTTTTAATTTGTAGCTGAACACTTAACCTCTTGCCCCATCCAAAAATCTCAGATATGACTAGTAGCTGCCATATGAGGCAGTACAGCTCTAGATTCCCAAACTTAGCTCTTCATTAACCTGAGAAAATTTTTAAGAGTGTGAAATCTCATGACTCATGGAGATTATGATGAAGTTGGTCTAGGATGGAGTCTGAGAATAACATATATTTTTAAAGTTCTCATAGCAACCTCTCCTTGGGTTTCTAAGGTGGTATCACTATGGATAGATTAGGTGAGGAGAGGTAACTCAGGCCTGCCCAGAGTAGCAGGCAGGAAGAGCAGGAGAAAGGGGATAAAAGCAAGGAACCCAGACAGAAGAGCAGTCAGCCCCAGGGTTACAGGTGAGGAGAGACAACTCAGGGATGCCCAAAGTAGCAAGCAGGAAGAGCAGGAGAAAGGGGATTAAAAGCCAGGAAGTCAGAGAGAAGAGCAATCAGCCAAAGGGATTAGGTGAGGAGAGGCAACTCAGGACCGCACAGAGTAGCAGGCCGGAAGAGCAGGAGAAAGGGGATAAAAGCCAGGAACCCGGAGAGAAGAGCAGTCAGCCCCAGGGTTATAGGTGAGGAGAGACAACTCAGGGACACCCAAAGTAGCAAGCGGGAAGAGCAGGAGAAAGGGGATTAAAAGCCAGGAAGGCAGAGAGAAGAGCATCACCTGAAGGGATTAGGTGAGGAGAGGAAACTCAGGCCTGCCCAAAGCAGCAGGACCGGAGAGCAGGAGAAAGGGGATAAAAGCCAGGAACCTGGACAGAGGAGCAGTCAGCCCCAGGGACAACTCAGGGATGCCCAAAGCAGCAGGCCAGAAGAGCAGGAGAAAGGGGATTAAAAGCC
>NW_006921828.1:4469488-4472321 GCF_000298275.1 Orycteropus afer afer | reverse complement strand
AATACTATGCAACACTAAAGAATAATGTAGAATCTGCAAAAGACCACATAACGTGGATGAACTTGGAGGACATTATGCTGAGTGAATTAAGTTAATCACAAAAGGACAAATATTATATTAGTCTGTGATTGTAAATGTCAAGGAAACGTTTATGTGTGGAAGGACATTTTCTTTGTTGTTTACACAGGGTAGGAGGAGAGGGGAGGAAACACTGTTAGATAGATATAGATATGTATTGATTTGGGTGAAGAGAAGGGGAATGTACCAAATATGAGTGATCAATATAGTGGCATTGAGGAAGACAAAGACATAGAGAGGTACTTGGGAGGTACAGACAACAAAGGTGAACCCTTTTGCACATATAGTGTGGTGTTGTCAGTGAAGGCAAACAGGGTAAATGGGTAGATAGATGGGTGGACAGCCTGAACTATTAGGTATGTCTATGAAGCGGAGAGTGTACCCAAGAACATGTTTAGGGTTAGCAGACAATGGTCCTATAACTTTATGTGTATGATCTGAATTCCTAGGTGTATAGTGGAGCTGACAAGGGGCAAGATTGTAGTCACGGCTTGGTCACAGCCAGCTACCAAGAGAGACCGTGTAGTTGAACCCGTGGGCTCGAGACCATAGTCACAGAGGATATCGAGCTCAATTAGCATAACATACTACACAAAACACTGTTCCACCTCCTAGTTTGACGAGTAGCCACTGGGATCTTAAAAGCTTGCAAACTGCCATCTGATGCAACGATGGGTCTCTCCTTGTCTAGAACCAAGAAGAATGAAGAAAACAAAAAATTAATGGAAACAGTTAATCCTAGTGACTGGTACACCATCCGATCTGCAGCCTATACAATTATGAGACCAGAAGAACCAGATGGTGCCCAACTACTACTGTCAACCACTTGGAAAGGGATCTGTGTAGGAGATCCTGGATAGAGAGGGATAATAATGCAGAACAAAACTCAAAGTTATTTAGAGGAAAAAAAAGGGGGAACCAGGTTTGCTGGTCCAATAGAGCCTGGTGGAACCACTGAGACTATGGTCCCTAACTGCCCTTCAGGTCTGGAATTGAACCCATGCCTGTGGCTTCCAGCCAAACAATAGACAGGCATATGAATTGAATATTTACCTTAGGTAGACATACTTCTTGGAGAGAACAATCATGGGAGAAAGAAGGGCTGCTTATGCACAGGGAGACAGCTCAGGGGGCAGTAGTGCATGGAGGGATGGACACAGGGAAGAGGTAACTATCGGGAGGAAATATGAGGGGAGATGTTGCATTGTGGTAAATTGTGGTCAATGTCATGAGACAAAGAGTATGTGAACTTCTTTATGAAAAGTGAATTTTCTCTGTAAATTTTCACCCAAATCACAATTTGAAAAAAAAAAGAAAAAACAAAATCAAAAAAACCCCACAGAACTCAAGGGTGAGAACCTTTCCTTTGGAGCTAAACTGTTACTTAGCTTAAAAGTGACTTCAGGGGATAGTTTGCTTCAAGGTTTGAAGAGTAACTCAGGGCAATAATCTCAGGGACTCCTCCCGGTTCAGTAGATCCAAGAAGTTGGAATTCTTTAAGAATTTGTATTCTGTTCCACATTTTTTCCCTTTCTATCAGGAACTTGCTAGTGGGTCCCTCATCATAACTTTCGATAGTGGTAGTGAGGCACCATCTAGTTCTTCACGCAGTGGTTCGTGGAGACACTTAATCTTCACAAATACATTTTACACAGTCTTTCCTCCTTCCATTTATTGGGCTGCATCAGAGAGAACAAAAGCTATCTGAAATGGATGTGGGCTGGTGGGAGTGCAAAAAATAAGAGCAGGTAAGCCAGTGTACTTTTAAAAGCTCTAAGTTTGAACCAGAAAGAAATGAATAAAGAAGAGATTCCTTTGCCCAGAATCTCAGGATGAGGTAAACAAAAGTTTTAATTTGAATATAGTTTCTATTTTCAAGTTTAGTGTCAAAGTGCAACACAGCTGTTCTTTTATTTTATCCAAAAGTAGTGTAAATACAAGATTAACACTTTTCATAGACAGCAAACTGAATAAAAAGTGGTTAGGTCTGTACCAAATGCTACAAGTCCCCCGTGTTTATTAAGGAAAAGGCTGATGGTCTGGAACTTTTTAGAAATTAGGATTCTTTGAAGGTGTTCTCCCTACATAAAGCCTAGTAAATCACTGGGTAAACAGTGGGCACTCAGAAATGTGGGTTGCATTTTTTTTCCAGGAGAATATGTACCTATTTGTTTTACATCTGAGGCATTTTAGTTGCCTCCCATCAAAACTTTTTGCCTTTCTGGAATGTAATTCTGGACCAGGTAATTCCAGATGATATGGGATAAAAGAAATTCTGAAAACTAGCAATGCAAATTAATATTACTGTGGAAAATGTAGAGATGGTTTTTGAGGACTCAGGAAATTAACTCTGTATTTCCCAACAGAAGAAATGGAGGCAGGATCAACATGACACCCAGAGAACAAAGTACTTTAGAATGAGAATAAGCATAGGCTTTGGGACAACAGAGACTAAAACCCAGTTCTGTATGCCCACCAATCTACTCTTGTGGTCTCACTATCTTCCTTTGAAGGTGGTGGTATCATTGTCCCTTCTTCATGGGGTTCTTAAATGGATTAAATGAGTTAATCCAGTAGAAGGTCGTCATTATTTGCAAAACCTATATTCTGTCAATAACTGGAGACCAGTTTTCACCAACACCTTCAGTGCAACTTGGACTTCTTCCTTCAGTATCATCAGTTCTTGATTGCATGCTACTTCCTGAAATAACTGCAAATCGACCTTTTTTTTTTTTTTTTTTTTTGTCACATGATT
>NW_006921828.1:4449593-4469388 GCF_000298275.1 Orycteropus afer afer | reverse complement strand
TTTTGTCACTAGTAACCACTAATAAAACTTTGGTCTCTATATATTTGTTTATTCTAGATATTTCATAAATCAGATCATACAATATTTATCCTTTTGTGATTGACTTATTTCACTCAGATGCTTTCAGTATTCATCCATGTTGTAATATGTATCAAGACTTCATTTCTGTTTATGACTGAGTAGTATTCCATTGTATATATGGACCACATTTTGTTTATTCATCAGTGGATGGGTATTTAGGTTGATGGACATTTAGGCTGTTTCCACCTTTTGGCTTTGGGGACTGTGCTGCAATGAACATGGATGTGCATGTGTCTGTTTGTGTTGCTGCTTTCAAGTCTGTTGGGAATATACCTAAGAGTGGAATTGCTAGTAATAAGGTGGTTCTACATTTTACTTTTTGAGGAACCACAAACGGTCTTCCACAGCAGCTGTACTGTTTTATATTCCCACTAGCAATGGAGAAGTGTTCCAGTTTCTCTATATCTTCACCAACATTTGTTGTTTTCTGGGATTTTTGTTGTTTTGTTTTTGGATTTTTAATTTTTTTAATTGTGATTTGGTGAAAGTTTATAGAGCAACTTAATATTCTGTACAACAGTTCAGTTATTTTGTTTCATGACATTGATTGCAATGCCCATAATGTAAGATCGCTTTTCCCACTGTGGCTACCTTTTCCCTGTGTCCTTCTTTCGTATGCATTCATAACCTCTGAGCTAACTCTCTGTGCAAATACTGCCCTTCTGATCTCCCATTGTTGATTGTTCTAAGGAGTGTACCTATCTGGTATAAATGCCCACATTATATGCCTGTCTATGCTGGAATTCATGGGATTGAGTTCAATTCCAGGTCTGAAAAGTGACTAGGGGCCACTAGCCTCTATCAGACCAGTAAGTCTGGTCTTTTTTTTTTTTTTTTAAATTTTGAGTTTTGTTCTACATTTTTCCTCCATTTGTTCCAAGATCTCCTGCACTGATCCCTTTTCATGTAGTTGACATTGGTAGATGGCCACCATCTAGTTCTTCTAGTGTCAGTGTCATGTAGGCTGAGGTTCACATGGTCCAATAGTCCCTTGGACTAATTGTTTCCATGTGTCTTTGGTTTTCTTCATTCATCTTTACTCCAGACAAGAAGAGACTAATTGTTGCATCTCGATGGCTGCTTACAAGCTTGTAAAACCCCAGTCACTACTCACCAAAG
Source organism: Orycteropus afer afer (assembly GCF_000298275.1). NCBI lineage: Eukaryota > Metazoa > Chordata > Mammalia > Tubulidentata > Orycteropodidae > Orycteropus > Orycteropus afer. The sequence goes on along the minus strand of NW_006921828.1, from coordinate 4,468,188 downwards.
TAGGGTATAGAACAATGTTTTTGTGTGGTATGTTATGCCAGTTGAGCTTGATGTCTCCCACTCACAGGTTCAACAACTTGCTCCATCAGTGTGGTTGGTTTGGCTAAGAAGTCATAATTTTGCCCCCTATTGGTTCTATTTATATGGACATTCTTACAGCACATACAAATACGTTTGTAGAAATATCATCTGCCAGCCATATATGTGGTCATGGGTATATTCCCCCCTTTTTTTTTTTTTTTTAATGTTTATCTTATCCATCCTAGTGGGAGTGAAGTAGTATCTCATTGTGGTTTTGATTCGCATTTCCCTGATGGCTAATGAAGTTGAGCATCTCTTCATGTGCTTGCTGGCCATTTGTATTTCATCTTGGGGGAAATGTCTATTCAAGTCCTTTGCCCATTTCTTGATTGAGTTGTTTGTCTTTTCTTTAAGTTTTCAAATCCCCTTTGAAACCGGAGATTCTATGGCAGGCAAAGGAAGTCAGACCAGGAAAAAACATTTTCTTTTTCCTGCTTAAATTTGCGTGTGACATCAATGATATTTATTAATATAATGAATCACTTACAGACTAAAAAGTTTCTTTCTTTCTTTGTAAGAAATGGGCTATTTGCATAACTGGCATCATAAAGTAGCAATTTAACATTATTGAACTGAGCAAGTGACAGAAGGCTAAAGCAGCATAACGGGAACCAACAAGTGGGCTATTTTTATCACTCCTTTTTAGTACCAGCAAATGCAGTCATATAAAAACTACCATGAAATCAATTAATTTTAGTCTTTTACAAATTATTTTAATTCTCTTCCCTTAATATGTCTATATGAAATAATTACTTTGTAATTACTGGCATGATTAAATGTTCAATAAATGCTAAATCTTTAGTTTGACAGCCTTAATCTCCCTAGAAGGCCTAGTTTCATTACTTCTTTAAGTACCTCATAGAACATTGCTTAGTATTTGCAGTTCAGATGAAGTTTCCACCATGCCATGTTAATCATTGGTGCATAAGGAGCTGCTTGCTACAATGAGACTTGATTGTACATTCAAAACTACAGATATGCTGATGAAAAAAATAAGATTCATCATGATCAGTACTGAAAGTGCCAATATGTAGGCTGTTAATACAAAGCCATTGAGTTTTGGACTCTAACCAAGTCAAGCAATTCCATTAGGCAGTATCAGATTTGCTTTTGCTCCCAGACTGCATTAAAGTTGAGTTTGTATTAGCGACAATAACTCATCTCATCAAGAAAACAGCAAACATTTTCACATTCTATTTCATAACATTTATTGCACGTTTCTTTGCTTGAATAGAATTCTATACCATCTAATGCTACATTTTTAAATCTTTATTAGTTACCTGACATTTTAACACAATTATTATTTTAATTTTAAAAAATGTCCAGTGTCTTTAAAATGGGAGCCTATACTTTTAGCTTTGAGCTAGTAATATTTCTCTACAGTCTAACTGCTTGGAATTTGCCAATTAGACTGAGCACTGTTTAAACGTTAGACTGAGAAAATGTCAAGCACATATTCCTTCTCACATTAGAATGTTCTTTAAAATTTGGAGACAGATATATGAAAGTGTACATATCTTTAGCATAAAAGTTCTTGCTAGTCAAGGGTAAAGACAGCTGTGTTAGAAGGAATGACAGTATTTGCCCTCCTGATAGAACTCAAGCACATTGTAGTTCTAGAGAATGCCATTCTTTTTTAAAGAAGCAAAATAAAGCCATCTGTCCCTGAACTCTTAAAATAAACTTGGTTCCAAGTGCCTTTCCTAAACTATTTTTATATGACTGTCTATTCTATGTTTTAAAGAACTAGATTTTATCATTGTTGTTTGTGGTGACCATAAATCGATTGAGACTCATGGTGACCCATGTGTGCAGAGCAGAACTACTCCATAGGTTTGTTTTTTTTAAATGTTATTTAGTGTGTTGCTGTTATTGAGAATACACACAGCAAAACATACACTAATTTACCAGTTTCTATACGTACAATTCAGTGACACTGTATACACTCTTCTAGTTGTGCAACCATTCTCACCCTCCTTTTTGTGTTGTTCCTCCCCCATTAATATAACTTAGTGTACCCCTAAGGTTTCTCTCTAAACTTTTGAGTTGCTGTCATCAATTTGATCCTATATAGATAGATTTTAAAAGTGCATAATGCTCAAGGCAGACATTTTTACCAGTTAAGCTAAATTATTGTTTGGTTTTAAGGTTTCAGGGTATATTTTTTGTTTAAAGTTTAAAGATTATCTCAGGGCATCCAGTTTGGGAGGTTCATCCAGTCTCCGTGGCTCCAGAAAGTCTAGAGTTCAAGAGAATTTGAAATTCTGCTCTGCATCCTTCCCCCAGCTTTGATCAGGTTCCTCTATAGGATTACTCCACAGATTTCTCAAGGCTATGGTCTTTTGGAAGCACAATACCAGGCCTGTCTTCCTGGCGACCCCTGGAGGGTTTAAACTGCCAGCATTTCAGCTAGTAGTCAAGTTCTTAACCATTTTCACAATCTACTTCTCTAGAGATACGGCCTTGGAAACCCAAGGAAGGATTGCTATAAGTCAGAACCGACTCAACAGCAGTGAAGTGGTTTTTTTTTTTTTTGGTGGAGGGAAGTAAGGAACTAATAAAATAGTAAAGAATACTTCATCCTCTGATTAAGAGTAAGAAGCAGGAGTACCTGCCTGTTCAAACCTTGCCTCTGAAGGTCTGGGGCCAGAGCAGCTCTCAAGGGAGAGTGTCAAATGGCCCAAGGATAAGCTATAGGGCACAAGGGAACAGCATTATGTGAGGTGTTTTCCTAGCATCTTACTGAGCTCTCAGAACAACCCAAGGAGGTAGATATTAGTGTACTTATTTTACAAATGACCTTGAGGCTCAGAGATTAAGTGACTTGTTAGAATTCCCACAGCACATCAGTGGAAGATGGGGGTAAAACCCCAGTTTGTTAGACTCTGAAGGCAGGGCCCTTTCGTGATACCACCTGCCTCAATCATCCTACTGGATATTCAGTAACTATGTGAGTGCATTGCAACATTCTCTTACACAAATAGAAGGAAACTAATTTGTAAAGTAAAATCTTGGTTTGGTTTAAAGGATTGGGAAATTTAATTTTCTTGCTAGTTGAAGGTTTCCTAGAAAGCTTTTAGTTTCAAACTTTAATACCTACTTTCTTGACTTTGATAAGGGCAAAGTTATAATATAAATACATGTATATATATGATATATAATCTTCAAGGTCCTGGTAACGAACTCTGCTTGGAAATCTTGTTTTGTAAATCTACAGCCTTAGTTATTAACTTAATTTCTTCTAATTTTCCCATTTCTCCTAAAAGTAGACTCTAGGGAGAAAATTCTAGTTAATTAGGATTTCTGGTAATCAGGTTTTTGAATTGTTTTGGTAAATTAAAATCAGGTGAAAGCTACTACCCGGAATTTGAAAGTTTCTTATTATAGATTTTCCTTGATGACACTGTGTTCACCTATGTTAGCCTACATTTGAAACAAATGGTCCAATACTCCAAGTGCTCAGACTGGCAATCACCTGTGTCCCATAAATCCACCAGTGAACGTTAGTGGGATGGTCCTTAATTACACAGTTTAGACCTTGTGTAATCAAATGTTGCAAAGGAACAGCTGAGAACATTAAAATGCCAGCAGGCATTATAAATCATAGTACATTCTATAGCCTCCCTTCAATTCATATGTTTTATTAAATTAAAAAGAAAAATTATTTTAGTTGGATATTCATATTGTCATTCATAACTATTAATATATAAAATAATCAATGCTATTATAAGAACATCTTTATTAGTTCACTGTCTAGTTTTCTTATTTAAATTTTAGTTACTTTTTCACTTCAAATAGAGAAATAGTTTTTTAATGAAGCAAAAATTAAGTTATCGTCTAAAAACTGACTCAATAAAAGAGTTACTTATTAAGAAAATTTAGAATAAATTGCAGTGAAGTCTTATATATGTGCCTTGGAGTGCTTGGGTGGTGCAAATGATCACTGCACTTGTCTGCTAACTGAAAGATTGGTGGGCCAAACCTACTCAGTGGCACCAGGAAGAAAAGTCTGGCACTTTGTGTGAAGAATCAGCCACTGAAAACTATAAAGCACAGTTCTACTTTGACATATTTGAGGTCACCTTGAGTCAGAACTGACTTGATGGCAACTATTTTAATATGCATCTTAATAGTTTTCTGTAGGTTCTTAGGTTTAACTCACTGCAGTCGAGTTGATTTTGACTCATAGCAACCTCTCCTTGGGTATCCAAGGCAGTATCACTACAGAAGTAGATTGCCCCATCTTCCTTCTGAGAAGTGGCTGGTGGGTTTGAACCGCCAGCCTTCTGGTTAGCAGTTAAATGCCTTAGACACTACACCACCAGAGCTTTTTAGGTTTAAGGGGACACAATTTAAACTATGGGATGCTCACATGGTTACAATAGTTAGGATGTATATCTTAGTGGACAATAAGAACGTAATTTGAAAATAAGACCAGAAAATTAGAATGATTTTCATGGAGAATTAAGCAACATTAAATATTAAATTTCAGCATCTTGGCATAAAATGAGAATAGGTAGCTTATATGCACTTCAGAGTTTTCAAATCTCAAAGCTCTAACTAGCATCTGTATTAGTATTCACTAGACAATTTTGGGTTGAGAAATATTACTGTCAACATGTGCCCAGTAATTAGGTATTTTACCAATCCAAATGCCCACAGGAGTGATAGAAATGAATTAGGATAGTTTACTGAGCAACACTTCTGTGTAAGTCACTATGCCAGATGCTGGGGGCCAGAGTTTGGGGGGAGGTCTCTTAAGGATAAATCAGACCCTGAGCTTCTCCCAATGAACATACATTCTAATGGGGAGATGTGCATACATTATCTCCTATAGAGTGGAAATTGATAAAGTGCGATAAGGGAAATAGAGTTAAAATACTATGAGCCTTCAAATGATGGAAAAATAATCTTTGGCCAAGTGAAAAAGGGTTGATTAAGAGGCTATGGAGATGTCAGTGGAACTGGTGATGCAGAGATGGGAATGTTAACTGGTGGGAGGGGAAGTTGTGCAGCAGTGGGGTGCCGTGGCCAGCTTGTCCTGAGCCAGTTGTGTATGTTTCTTTCCAAATCCAAGTTCAGAGACATCACACTGATAACTTAAAAGTAGCCATGGTGAAAGTATTTATACCACAGAAACTTGGAAACACTATAAATCAGGGTTTATCTTTTTGGAGAGCTGGTAAAAGTGACAAAGGAGCAGACCTGAAACAGGTATTGGAATGTTGTTGTTGTTGTTGTTGTTGTTGTTGTTTGCCGTCGAGTCGGACCCGACTCATAGTGACCCCTCTTTGGGTTTCCAAGGCAGTACCTGGAATAGATATTCATTTTGACTAGGATTTCAGTTATGCCAAGAGAGGAATGGAAATCAAGACAGAATGGTAGTGGCATCCCTAGGTTGGTGTCAACCCCTCCGGCCACCATGACTCTTATCTTGTACCAGATTATACAGAATCATTAGTAATGTTTATTACCAATTTTAATCATAGAATATGTGATAAATAAAATTGTAAATTGCTTAAATGTGCCATTTCTTGGATTATATGAATACAAACAGCAAATTGTTTTGTAAAATCTTTCTACATTGAATTACATTATCAGTTACAGTATTATTAGTAACTAGGTGGAAGCCTTTTTTTAAATTTACTTCTTTTCCTTTAATTACTAATTCATTCTCAAAAACAGTTATTGATACAGGTTCACAAATACTAATTACTACAATATTATAGCCAACACACCAGAAAACTTGACAAAGACTATAAAAACACTGGCAGCAACAAAAATGCAGCCATAAAAACAACAGTGCATGCTTTTTGTGTGTGCAGATGAAACATGAGATTCAAAGTGTCCTTATAATTGGGTAATAATGACAGTTCTGACCAGAGCTAATTAGATGGTTCAAAAACCAAATTAGCATATAGTTGTAGCCTTATAGGCATGTTACACATAAGTGGGTTTATAAAGAATGTTTTTGTTGTTATAACTAACTACAGGGATATTTTTATAAAAAATAATGAATTTCAGTTGAAACATTGCACAAAAATTTTATAGAGAGTCATTTTGGTCTAACAGTGTCATTGGTGTGGTTCGTAATTCTCCCACACTCTCCTACTAATGCTACTATATGGTGCCTACCTATGGAGGACCTTCAGTGCTTTCCTGAGGAGCTTCCTCACATTTATTGAACTCGTTTGGGACACAGCAGAAAGCAGGTAACAAATTCAAAAGGGAGTGAAAAAAGACAGTTTTATAAAGGAAGCATTTACAAAGCCTGAGCAAGGTTAAGGTGAACTCACAAAGCATGGTTAAGCACCCCTGAGCTAGATACCATGGGAAGCTGACCCCAACTGGACACCAAATGGCAAAGAACATACTGGTCCAGTCTGACTCCCAGAGCACAGAGCAAAGTGGAGAAGGGTAGAGAATGCATCTAGGGGAGGAGGGTGGAGCATGAAGAACTTCCAGCACAATTCCATACCCAATGGAGAACTACTAAATGTCTCTGCAAAGAGGAAATATGGTATTATTTCTATAGTGCACAAATATTAATCTGCCAGTTTTGCATAAAACAGAGTGGAGATATAATGTGATGGATACAGAGAAACCTATTAAGTAGCATTTACATAAGCAAGGTGAGAAGCAATGGGATCTGTAATTGGGGTTGTGGTAATAGGAACAGAAAGGAAAGTTCATTTATTGAATTTATTTAAGTGAAATAGAACTAGAGAAGCATCTATTAGATACTACAGTTAACTAAAAGTAGAGAAATAGGAGAGGGAAGAGTTAAAAAAATAATGCCAAAGTATTGAACCTCGGTATCAACCATATGCTGATAGGTTTTTGAAAGCAAGATGTTGTTGTTGTTTGCCGTCGAGTCAGCCCCAACTCATAGCGACCCCTCCTTGGGTTTCTGAGGCAGTATCACTACGGAAGTAGGATTGCCCAACCTTCCTTCTGAGGAGTGGTTGGTGGGTTTGAACCACCAGCCTTCTGGTTAGCAGTCAAGTGCTTTAGCCACTATGCTACCAGAGCTCCCTGAAAGCAAGATAGGGGAATACAAGATAGGGGAATACAAAATGAGCAGGAGTTCATTTTGGAGCTGGGATGATGAGCTTCTATTGATGTGGTTGGAGGGTAGAGAGAGAAAGATTGGAGTACTTCTTCCCCTACCTCCCTCCCTACTTTGTCAGTTTGTTAGTGGCTTTGTTCCTCTGCAGAAGTCCCCAATGCCTCTTGTACAACCCTAGTTGTTACAGAACCTTGGAAACCAGTGCTTCCTCTTGTCCCTACAGTGGTGTGATTTCTCATGGTGAAAATGACCACAGGCATTTGTAAATCTGGGACTGGAGTCTGGGAATGAGGTATGGTAGGAGAGAAATTTGGGGGTCTTTCTTGCAAAGGTCTTGCAGAAGACTTAAGATCACAAGGTTCATGGAGACAAAACAGGGTAGGAGCTAGATTTGCTACCATAAAGCATAGTAAAAATAGGAAGGATAACATTGAATATTGTGGAAATTAAGACTCTGACTCCATAATCTCCTTTGATAACTGTTGGGTGATAGTATCTGAATTTAGTTATATGTCAATACAAATATGGGACTAAAAGACATTATCACAGGGGCAAAATGCATTTTTTGATCTCTATTATGAACCATAGTAATTGAGATCAGCCAGAAAAGTGGATCTCTCCACTGTGGACAAATCAATAACAACTAAGTTTAATGGTCATTAGAGCCCTAATAAAATTATTCACCATCTAAATCTCTTGGAGGATTTTGCACATTGCACATCAGTCATTTTTTTTTTTCTTGTTAACACCAGCAGGATGTGGCTAATGCAATTTACATAATAGAGATTGTAATGAGAATAATACTCCACACAGAAATATTTGCATACCAAGCAAGAGGGCTTTTTGAGATATCCCCAAACATATTTATACATACAAATTACATCTTTGGGCAACACAGTTTATGTGCTCTCAATCAGCCAGTGTCTTAATCAGGGGTTCATCTATAATAAAACATATGACGGGGGAACAAAAATGAAAACTAAGCAGAAAATAAAAATAGGTAAATTAACTTACGATGCACTGTGTACCACCTTCACCTACATAATATCTTTCCACCCTCACAATCCTGTAATATCATATTATTATTATTATTAACAAGCAAGCCTCAGAAGTTAAGCACAAGAATGAAGGGACTTTCTCCTTAGTGTGCTCTTAAATACTTTGAGCTTGCCTCAGGCCAGTCCAATGATGCCAGCTATCAGCATGCCACTCAATTAACTAAGGCACCTGAACTCTGGCTCAGGTGAGTCACCTCTTCTGGAATTCAAGCCCTCTGCTGTCCTCCTCTGGTAGCATAGTGAATAAGGCACTTGACTGCTAACCAGAAGGCTGGCGGTTCAAACCCACCAGCCACTCCTCAGAAGGAAGATTGGGCAATCTACTTCTATAGTGATACCACCTCAGAAACCCAAGGAGGGGTCACTATGAGTTGGGTCCAACTCAACGGCATATAACAACAACAGCTGTCTCCCTCCTTCCGTGATTAGATTCAACTAATCTTCTGGACACAGTGCAAACTCTTCCTTTGCAGACCTTGATCCTAGTTCTGCCTTCTCTGAATCCCAATCGTACTTTAGAAGGAGAAGGAGCTCTGGTGGCATAGTGCCTAAGGCATTTAACCGCTAACCAGAAGCCTGGCAGTTCAAACCCACCAGCCACTCCTTGGAAGGAAGACTGGGCAATTTACTTACATAGTGATACTGCCTAGGAAACCCAAGGAGGGGTCGCTATGAGTTGGTTCCAACTTAATGGCAGTGAGTTTGGTTTGGTATTGGTTAGAAGAAGAGGAAGGTGCAGAATTAACGTTTACCTTTCTTTCTATTCTAAACCACACTCGCCTTCTCTTTTCCTCAGACCTACTAAGCTCCTTCCAACCACTGGGTCTTGGCATTCACTCTTCTTTCACTTGCAGGGCTCTCTTCTCTCCACTCTTATTGCCTGGCTAACCCTCATTTTAATCCTTGAGATTTCGGTTTAAATGTCACTTCTTCATGGAGGACATCTCTTACAAGCCTTCCTGTTATTTTTTCTTCTGGCCCCATGCACTTCTCTTTCACTGGACTTATCACAGCCATAATTTCACATTTACTAGTGTCACAGTTGGATTCACAGCAGAAGGGACCACATATCTTCTGTTTTGCTCAACAGTGTATCTGCAGCCCACAGATAAAGGTCTGCACAAAGGTGGTGCTCAAACAATATTTGTCAAATGACTAAAATGAATGTTCCAAGCATTGTATCAAATGTTTTGCCATATATCCTCACAGCCACTCTGTGTACATAATATTCCTCCATTTTACAGATCCCAGAATTTGGGGTCAAATAAATTCAGTCTTTTAACAAAGATGACACAGCTAGTATGTCATAGAGTTAATATGCAAACCCAGACACATATTGTTTACTCCTGTTTTGTTATAGAATTTCTACTGATGATTACTTAATTATTTTCTGTCTTGCCTCTATTCATGCAATCTCCCCAATTCATCCATTGTCTAGAAGCTCATTTGGTATAGAAATAATGCCATTTGTGTTTTTCTTCATCCCCCACATTACCATTCTAATAGCATTTGATACTCTACATGCATCTAATGAAAATATTTTTATTAATAACAGTTCCTTGGTATTGATATTGTAAAAATATCCCCAAATGAGTTCAACTTTCTATAATAACCTCTCTAAAATAGTAATGAGTAACATCTCTAAGTATAATACATGTTTATGAGCTCTATTTTTATTCAACTTTATAGATAATAATTTTATAACAGTTATTTAAAAGAAGTACTGTGGTTAAATGAAACAGACATATGATATGGAAATTCCCTTCTTTCAATTGCTGAATATTTGTTAAGAGCATGTGCCAAGTACCAAATGCTATGCTACATGCTGGGGATCCAAGGGTCATAGTCTTTTCCCCTTAAGGAGCTGTTTGGTGGTAGTGCTATTACAGCATACAAATCAAAATTAATAATCTGAAATTTAGATAACAAGTACTATATTTGAAGTGATGACAAGCAAATGTGGGGACATCAAGACAGTGTGAATAACTCCCCTAAAGGAAAACCAGAGTTAAGAGAAGCTGTTTCTATATGCTGGGGTCTGTGGGTGGTGTGATGAGTAACACACTCAGATGCTCACCTATAGGTTGGAGTTTTGAGTCCATTTAGAGATGCCTCGGAAGAAAATGTTGCCAATCCACTTCCAAAAAATTAGCCATTGAAAACCCTATAGAGCATAGTTCTGTTCTGATATACATGGGGTTTTCATATACAGATCCTGAGTCTGCTCAATGGCAACTGGCTTTACTGGTTCAGTTCCTATATACTAACTAGCTGTAAGTTCTTGGGTGAGTTTTTTGCCTCAGGTTTTTCTTTTGTTTAAAATGGGGATAATGCTTACTCTCCAAGGTTTCTATGTGCTCACCTCAGCACACTTAAAAAATATTTATTATCCCACAAGGGCAGACTAGCTGGGTGGTACTGGCTGTCCCAAAAGGCTTATTCTCAAACTACCTATAAATGTGGCCACCTGCCAGTTGGAAGTTTGATAATGAGCATTAAACAAGATCATGAATATGAAGTTCTCTATAGACAATTAGTTATTATTTCCATCTCATACACACAAAATAATCAAAATAATGAGGAACTTAACTAACAGTATTCTGAACTCTCCCTTTATTATGTAAATTAAAATCTGCAAGCTGAAACAGGTAAGAGGACTGCAGGCTATTATAGCACCTACCTCTCCATCAGTTCACCTGTGTTCTCTGAAAGCTCACATCTGATTTGGTTTTCATGGACACTTTCTTGGTTTTCAACTGACCCTGGTCCCAGGAGAATTCCTGCTTAAAATGCATTGGAGTTCAAATTTGGTCCCAACCAGCTGCATTGCTGTTTGGTGAACAAGCAAGATGATGATTTTGTTGTTTCCTGGGAGGTTTTCTGTTACAATGCATTGAGGTTCTAACCTGGTCCCAACCAAAGGCCTTGCAATTTGGTCAAGAGGATGACAATTTTGTTGTATGAAGGTTATGATATTCAAAATGAACACTGAAAATGAAAGCAGTCTGATTTTTTGAGCCCTTGTAAGATGCTGGGCATTGCTCTAAGAGCTTCACTGAGTAACTTTGTGAGGAAAGTTGTTAGCTGCTGTCCAGTCAGCCCCAACTCAGGGTGACCTCATGCACAATGGAAAATAAACATTTCTCTGGTCATGCAACAGCCCCATGATTAGCTGCACATAGGACCACTGTGATCCATTGAGTTTTCATTGGTTGATTTTCAGAAGTAGATGATTAGGCCTTCCTTCCTAACACATCTTAATCTGAAAGCTCCACTGAAACCTGTGTAGCATCATAGCAACATGCAAACCTCCACTGACAGACTGTTGTTGTTGTTATGTGCTGTCGAGTCAAACCCGACTCATAGCGACCCCTCCTTGGGTTTCCGAGGCAGTATTACTACGGAAGTAGGATTGCCCCCTTCCTTCCGAGGAGTGGCTGGTGGGTTTGAACCGCCAGCCGTCTGGTTAGCAGGCAAGTGTCTTAGCCACTATACTACCAGAGCTCCCGCTGACAGACAGGTGGTGCTTATGTACAAGGTGGGTTGGCCACAAATGGAATTTGAGTCTACTGCATGAAGCATTCTACCACTGAACCACCACTGCTCCCTGTGATGAGGGTACTATTACTGTAACAATGAATCACACACACACACACACAAAATCAAACCAAACTCATTACTGTCAGAGTTGGTCCTGACTCACAGCGACCCCTACTTGGGTTTCCGAGGTGGTATAAAGCATTTGACGGCTAACCAGAAGGCTGGCAGTTCAAAACCACCAGCCACTCCTAGGAAAGAAGGTTGGGCAATCTACTTCCATAGAGATGCCACCTCAGAGACCCAAGGAAGGGTCAACTATGAGTTGGATCCGAATCTATGGCAGTGAGTTTTTGAGATCTCTATGGAAGTAGATTACCCAATTAGTATTTTTGAATCACAAATAGGTTTGTTTTTATTGTGATTTGGGTGACAGTTTTCAGAGAAAATTTGTTTTCCAGTTGGTGATCCATACACATGACATTAATTACAATGCCCACAACGTAACAGTACTCTTCCCACTTCCTCCCTGTCTTTACCTCTTGTATTCTTCCTTCTTTCCTATAATTCCTGCTTTTGCATTTTAGCCATGGGCAAATACTGCCCTTTTGATCTCATTTGGTTGATTGTTTGAAGGAGTGCATACCTCCCTGGGGTTACTGTTCACCTTATAGATCTGTCAATGGTTTGGCTGTAAATTGAGGCAAGGAGGTGAATTCAGTCCCAGGCTTGAAGGTTATCTAAGGGTCAGTCTCAGGGGTTACACCAGTCTCTATCAGACCAGTAAGCCTACTCTTTGTTTTATGATTTTGACTTTTGATTGACATTTTTCTCCCACTCTATCTAGGACCATTTGGACCTCCTGTGGTGATCCCTTTCAGAGCAGTCAGCAGTGATAGCTGGGCACCATTTAGTTCTTGGGTCTCAGGGCCATGGAGGCTGGTGTTTGCATGCTCCATTAGTCCTTTGGACTAACTGTTTCCTTGAGTCTTTGATTTTTTTTCACTCTTCTTTGCTCAAGACAGGGAGAGACCAATAGTTGCACCTTTGATGGCTGCTCATAAGCTTTTAAGACTACAGTTGCTACTCACCAAAGTAGGATATAGAACATTGTCTCTGTGGGCTTTGTCATGACAGTTGACCTTAAAGTCCCCTGAGACTATGGTCCTGAGCCCTAAGCCCAGCGACTCATTTCCTCAGTGTTTGGTTATGGCTAAGAAGTTTTTGTAATTTTGCCACTGTATGTTCTGTATTCATGGATATATGTGCAGCATATGTATATATAAATCTATATGTAGAAATATCCTGTCAAACATACATATTTTTGAGTAGTCCCATTCCCCTTCCCACACTTGTTCAACCTGCATATCTATGTATCCACTTAAAGATTATTATTACTGTAATTGCAAAATAATGTATATAATAGCATTTACACCTTTGTTAACTCATGCTCCTCACATCTTCCTTTTTCTCAATTATTTTGTGTTAACCTCCCTCCTATTGTATATTGCCTTTGCCTTCATCCAATTTAGTATGTCTACACACAAGCTAGTGATTTACCCTCCCTTCCCCTTACACTCCTGGTAACTATCAAGAATGTTTCTTTCTGTGTGTAAACCTTTTCTTGACTTTTTAGAGCAATGGTCTCATACAATATTTCTCCTTTTTTGATTGACTAATTTCACTAAACATAATGTTCTTAGATTCATCCATGTTGCACAGATTCATCATTATTTGTTAACATTGTGCAGTATTCCATTATGTGTATTACCATAATTTGTTTATCCATTTATCCATTAACTGGCACTTAGGTTGTTTTCATCTTTTTGCTGTTGTGAATGCTGCTGCAGTGAGCACAGGTGTGCATATATCTGTTCATGTCACAGCTCTTAATTTCTCTAGGATATAGACCTAGTAGTGGGATTGCTGAATCATAAGATATTTCTAAGTTTTTAAAGAAATGCCACACCATTTTACATTCAGACAGCAACATATGCTGGTTCCATCTCTCCACACCCTTGCTAGCATTTGTTTTCTATTTCTTTGAATTTTGCTATTAATGATGGTGTGAGAGATATCTCATTGTTGTTTTGATTTGCATCTTTTTAATGACTAATCATCATGAACATAATTAAGGGCCTCTTGGATTTCTTCTTTTGTGATGTGTCTGTTCAAGTGCTCTGTCCATTTATTAATTGGATTTTCTTTTTGTTATTGAGGTACCAAAAGTTTCTATGAATTTTCTATGAATTAATTCCTTGACCTTGTTTTCTACTCTGTCGGTTCTCTTTTTATTCTTTTAGTGAAGTCTTTTGATGCACATTAATGTTTAATATTTAGGAGGTTCCAGTCATCTACTTTGTCTTCTTCTGTTTGCACATTTTAATCATGGTTGGTACTGTATTTATGCCATGTATTAAGACTACTAACTTTGCCCTTATTTTTTCTGATGATCTTTATAGATTTAGGTATTCCATTTAAGTCTTTTATCCATCTTTAGTTAGTATTTGTACATGGTGAGAGATAATATATCCTGTTTCATTTTCCTGCAGATGGATATCCAGTTTTGCCAGCACCCCTTGTTAAACACTTATCTCTTCCACATTTAATGAGCTTTGGCTCTCTGACAAAGATCAGCTGTCCACAGGTGAATGGATTTACTTGTGGTTCTCCATTCTGTTCCATTGGTCTATGTAACTGTGATTGGACCAATACCAAGTTGTTTCTTGACTATGGCTGTATAGGAGGATTTGAGATTAGGGATTGTGAGCCTTCCTATTCTTTCTGCTTCTTCAGTGGAGCTTTCTTATCCAAGGTCTCTTTCCTTTCCATATAAAGTTTCCATCTCTTTAAAGATGCTGATGCAATCTAGATCAGGATTGTCTTATATCTATAGATCACTTTGAGTAGTACTGACATTTTCACAGTGTTAAATCTTCCTATCCATGAGCATGGTATATTCTTCCATTTATGTAGGTCTCTCTCTTTTGGTTTCCCCTAGTAATATTTTGTAGTTTTCTTCGTATAGATCTTTTGTATCTCTGGTTAGATTGATTGACTCCTAAGAACTTCAACTTTTGGGTACCTATTGCAAATAGGAGCTCTGGTGGTGTAGTTCCCAAGGCATCTGACTGCTAACCGAAAGGGTGGTTGTTCAAACCCGCCAACCATTCCTGGGAAGGAAGGTTGGGCAATCTACTTCCATAGAGATAGAGCCTTGGAAATCCAAGGAAGGGTTGCTATGAATTGGATCTGACTCAATGGCAGTGAGTTTGGTTTTGGTTTATTGTAAATGGAATTGTTTCTTGGTTTCCTATTCAGAGTTCTCTTTGTTAGTATAGAAGAATCTACTTAAATGTTGATCTTCCACCCAGCCATTTTCTTGAATCTTTCTATATTCCAGTAATTTTCTTGTTGAGTCTTTCAGACTTTCTATAGGATTATATCATCTGCACATAGAGATAGTTTTACTTTGCCAACGTGGATACCTTTTATTTTTCTTTCCAGCCTTATTGCTCTGGCTAGGGTTTCCAATACAGTATTGAATAGGAGTGGTGATAAAGGGCATCCTTGTCTGGTTCCCATTCACAAGGAGAATGTTTTTTTTTTTTTTTTTTTTGGTGCCAAAACCCGGGAACGAATCATTCTCATTCTTAAGGAGAATGTCTTTAGTCTCTCTCCATTGAGAATAAGGTTGGCTGTTGGTTTTGTATATATGCCCTCAATTATGTTGAAGAATTTTCCTTCTATTCCTATTTTGTTGAGCATTTTTAATCAGGAATGGGTGTTAGATTTTGTCAAATGACTTTTCTGCATCGATTGATATGGTAGTGTGGTACTTTTCCTTTGTTTTATTTATGTGCTGGATGATGTTGATTGTTTTTCTAATGATGAACCATGCCTGCATACATGGTATGAATTCTACTTGATCATGATGTATTGATTGAGTGATATGTTGTTTGATTCTACTGGCTAGGATATTGTCAGGAATTTTTACATCTATGTTCACAAGGGATATTGGTCTATAATTTTTTTTTTCAGTGGTGTTTTTGTCTAGTTTGGGTATCAGGGTAATGCTTGCTTCATAGAATGAATTCAGGAGTATTCCACCCTTTTCTATGTTATGAAATAGTTTGAGTAGAATTTGTGTCAGTTTTCCTCTGAATGTTAGGTAGAATTTCCCAGTGAAGCCATGTGGGCCAGGATTTTTTTTTTTTTTTTTTTTTTTTACACAGCCTGTTCCAATTTCTTCTTTTGTGATGAAACTGTTCAAATTTTCTACCTCAGTTTGTGTTTGTTTAAGTGTTGTGTTTCTAGAAATTTATCCATTTCTTCTATGTTTTCAAATTTGTTGGAGTATAGTTCTTCATAGTATACTGTGATGATCCTTTTTATTTCAGCAGTTCTGTTGTGAAAGCACCTATTTCATTTCTTATCTGTGTTATTTGCATCTTCTCCTTCTCTTTTTCTCTTTTGTTTCATTTACTTCTGCTCAAATCTTTATCTTTCTACTTTTGTCTATAGGCTTTTTTCCCTGTTAATTTTCTAATTATTAGACATGTTGTGTTAAGGTGTTGCTTTGGTTCTTCTTTTTTGATGTGTGCATTTATTTCTACAAATTGTCCTCTGATCACTGTTTCTGCTCTGTCCCAAAGATTTTGGTATGTTGTGTTTTCATTCTTGTTTGATTCAAAGGATTTTTAAATTTCATTCATTATTTCTTCTATTATCCAGTAGTTTTTAAACAGTGTGCCACTCAGTTTCCTTATATTTGATTTTATTGATCTTCCTGTTATTGATTTCTAATTTTTTTAAAAAATATTTATCATGATTTGGCTGAGATTTTGCAAAGCAGATTCATTTTACACTCAACAGTTCATACAATATTGATTTCAAATTTTATAGCATTGTTACCTAACAAATGCTTTGTAGTATTTTGATGTTTTTAAATTTATTGAGGCTTGTTTTGTGGTCTAATATATAATCTATTCTGGAGAATGTTCCATGTACACTACAAAAAAATGTATACTGTGCTGGTATTGGGTGGCATGTTCTGTATATATGTCTATGAGGTCTAACTGGTTGACTGTGTTGCTTAAATCTTTTGTATCTTTATTGAATTTCTTTTGACTTCTGTCCATCAAAAATGGAGTTACTTATTTCTCCTTTCAATCATGTTAAAGTTTGGTTTATGTATTTTGGGGCTTTTTCATTGGGTGTGTAGATATTTATTATGGTTATGTCATCTTGTTGAATTGACCTTTTAATCATTACATAATGTCCTTCTTTGTCTGTTATGCTGTTTATTGCCCTACAGGATATTTTACCAGAAATGAATATTACCACTCCTGCTCTTTTTTGGTTATCATTTGCTTCATATATGTTTTTCTATCCTCTGATTTTAGGTTATTTTGTCTTTGTGTCTAATGAGTGTCTCTTATAGACAACATATGGATGGGTTATGTTTTCTTATCCTTTGGCAAAATTAATCCATTTACATTCAATGTAATTATTAGTAAGTATGAATTCACTGTTGTCATTTTTCTGTGTTGGTGTATGTGTGTGGGTGCACTGTTGGTAGTTTCTTTGTCCCATATATTTATCTGTGCCAAATTCATTTTGCTTACAGATCTTCTCATCAGTTTTGTTTTTGTTTTAGTGTTTACTAGGTCTTTAGGAGCTCTGGTAGCATAGTGGCTAAGGCACTTGACTGCTAACCAGAAGGCTGGCGGTTCAAACCCACCAGCCACTCCTCGGAAGGAAGGTTGGGCAATCCTACTTCCGTAGTGATACTGCCTCAGAAACCCAAGGAGGGGTCGCTATGAGTCGGTGCCGACTCGACGGCATATAACAACAACAACAACAGGTCTTTATGATTTTCTTCTTTTTTATTTTGGTGAGGTTTATTAATAAGGTTGTCCTATAATTTATTATCTTAGCAAGTTTAAAACTTTCTGTTCTGTCTTGATAACAGCTTAACTTCCTCTGCATTTAGAAGTTATGTAACTACACCATTTATTCCCTGTTTTTTGCTTTGTAGTTGTTATAGTATATAAATTGTAAGTTCATTTTATTTTTTTTTAATTTTATATCTGGGTTGATTTCCAGGTGATGCTGTCATGTGCCTTAATCTCACGTTGCTGTCTGCCATTGTTGGTTCTGTCTGAGAGACTTCTTTTAGCATTTCTTGCAAGGGTGGTCTTTTCCACACACACACACACACACACAAATTCCCTTAATTTCTGTTATCTGAAATGTCCTGATTTTGCCATCATATTTTAGGGAAAGTTTTGCTGGACATTTAATTCTTAGTTGGCAACTTTTTTCTTTCAAGGTTTATATATGTCTTCCATTGCCTTTCTTATCTGCATGGTTTCTGCCAAGAAATCACAGCTTAGTCTTATTGGCTGTCCTTTGGTAGTGATTTTGTTTTGCCCAAAAGCTTTTAAGATTCTTTGTCTTTGGTTTTGGAAAGTGTGATTATGATATGTCCTGGTGATTTTCTTTTTGGGGGCTATTCTATCTGAAGTTCTCTTGAATGTATATCTTCTCATCTTTCATGATATCAGGGAAACTTTTTCTACAAATCTTTGACAACTTTCATGACACTTCTTTTGTTATATCTTTTAATCCTGGAATTCAAATTACATATAAGTCCCACATAATTCTTAGGCCTTCATTTTTTTCCCTTTCTTTCTCCTTTGTTCCTCTAACAGATTAGTATTAAGTGATTTGTCTTCAATTTTGCTAATTTTGTCTTCTATCAATTCAGTTCTACTACTTTGCCATTCCAATGTGTTATCTATTTCTGAAATTTGAGCATCAATCTTCTAGATTTGTATTTGCTGTT
>NW_006921828.1:4431347-4446578 GCF_000298275.1 Orycteropus afer afer | reverse complement strand
TAGTCCACTTCCGTATCCTTCCCTTCAAGGCTCAAGGGTCCAAGATTATCTTCTGTGTCTGTGTTAATTGGTTTCCCTTTTCTTTGTTGAAGAAGGTCTGTGCAGTCCTTCTGCCTAGTCCGCCACCTTGCCGGAACTCTTTGATCTCTTTTTTAATCTGTTGTAGGGATCTAAGTATATATTTTTTGAAGTCTTTATCAGGTAATTCCAATAGCATTTCATGCTCTGGAAGACTTTCTCGGCTTGTATTTTGGTCACTTGCTTGAAGCCATCTCATTCTTTTGTATATGAATGTGAAGTTTACCACTGTTTCTAAGATACAGGTGTTATTATATTTATTTCTTGATTATATGTTTGTTTGATTAATTTTGCTTCCTTGTTTTACTTTGCCTTAATATATCCAGGCAATGGGGTGGGCATGCTATACTAGTCAATAGTTTGGCAGCACTGAAGCATTCACCATCTGTCTCCGGTTATATTTGGTAGAGGTGAGAGTGTGGACATGAGTTTCTGATCACTGGCCATGTAGAGCAGCTGAAAGAAGGTTGGGTGGATGTTGGCTGCCTTCTGTCATCAAGCCAGTGGTGCTCAAGCAGGTGTTGATGCTTGCCCAGTGGGTAGGGCAGCAGGTATGGTAGATATGGCTGAGTAGGGTTGCTGGCTCCTGATTCTCTACTCACCAGTCACCAATGTGGGTGTCAATGCAGACCTGGGTGAGTGGAGCTGATTATCTTGCTCTTTCCCTAGTGAGAACACTGCCTGCAATAATTCAAAATGGCCCACTGCACTGGGCCAATTGGCAATTAACTGCTCCATATGTCTCCTTGTTCACTGTTTTTTGTTCAGGCTTTTCCTCTAATCAGTATTTGATTTACTTCTTCTTCCTTTCCTTTTTAGCTTTGGCTTCCAGAATTGTCACCCATATTCACTTGTTTTCTAAGGTCTTTGGTGTACAGGGTCTGGATAGTATATCTGCCTTGCCTGCTTGGATCCTCCTCCTCTGGCTCTTAATTCTCAGGTCCCAGATAGGTCTGTTAATTCACACAACATCTTCAACTCACCTCCCTTTTGTAGAATGATAGCTCTGAATCTAACCTATTCCTTATGGTTAGAAAATGTGATTCCACTCCCTCCCCACTTATCAACATGGTTAGATTCCAAAGACCATGCTGTTATGCAAAAATTAGCATTATGCAAAAATGCAGGATGACCATAGGAGATCACAAAATGGACAATGACTATATCATTACATAACTGTCAAATTACATCATTCGCACACTTGCTGCCATCAAGTGGATTCTGACTCATAGTGACCCCCACTGGGTTTCTAAGGCTGTAAATCTTTATAGAAGCAGGCTGGCTCATCTTTCTTCCATGAACAGCGGGTAGGTTCAAACCACCAACCTTTTGGTAAACAGCCAAATGCCTTAAGTACTACACTACTAGCCTAGATTTCTTCATAATATAACTGTCACTGCATCATTAAATAACTGCCAAACCAGTGAGAATCATGGCCTGGCCAAGTTGTCAAAAAACCTTAACCATCAGTTACACTTGCCTCACACCTCATTGTTACTGTCAGATGTACGCCTAAACTTGCAAAATTGTCAGATAGTAGTAGATATTTTACTATTGTTGTAAATGCAAAATGTTGGATAATAAGACAATTGATAAGTGAGGAATAGATGTATATGAGTTACAACTTAGGGGAATTTAATATTTTCAGAGAGGAAAAAAAAAGTAGATATAGAACAGAAACTAGAAACAGAAAGGCTTTAAAATATCTATCTGTTTGCCAGCTTTCTTTCAAAGCACATCAGCTGACTCAAAATTTCTTGCATGTCTGGACAAATATCAGGCTCTCTCAGGGTCTTATCATAAAAGGTGACAACCATGTGAACTACTAAATTCACTTAACATCTAGTCTGAATCTTGGAATGTAGAAGCAGTAGTAGTCAGGAATGTCAGACTTCAACATACTATCAGCCACTCCTCAGGAGGAAGATTGGGCAATTTACTTCCCGATACCGCTTTGGAAACCCAAGGAGGGGTCGCTGTGAGTCACATCTGACTCAATAGCAGTGTGTTTGTTAATTTTCTTCCAAGCCTTGGTGGTACAGTGGCTAAGTGCTCGGCAGCCAATTGTAAGGTCAGCAGTTTGAACCTACCAGCCACCATGTGGAGAAAAACGTGACAGTCTACTTCCTTAAACCCTGCTGCCTTGGAAAGCCTCTGGGGCAGTTCTATGCTATGCTATGGGGTCGCTATGAGTCAGAATCAATTTGATGGCAACAGGTTTAATCTTGTTCCAGAGGAGTCCCTGGGTGATCCAAGCAGTGCACATGCTTGGATGCTAACCAAAGGATTAGAGGTGTGAGTCCCTGCAGGGCACCTCAGAAGAAAGACTGGTGATCTATTCTGAAAAATCAGGCATTAAAAACTCTATGAGCACATACTCAGACAGATGTGGAGTTGCCAAGAGTCAGAGTGGAATTGACAGCAATTTATAATCTTGTTCCAGGAACTAGTGGGAACTCTGGTGGCGTAGTGCCTAAGGCATTTGACAACCAACCAGAAGGCTGGTGGTTCAAACCCACCAGCCACTCCTCAGAAGGAAGGTTGGGCAATTTACTTCCGTAGTGATGTTGTTGTGTTGTTGTTATGTGCTGTCGAGTCGGATTCGACTCATAGCGATCCCTCCTTGGGTTGCCGAGGCAGTATCACTACGGAAGTAGATTGCCCAACCTTATATTGCCTCGGAAACCCAAGGAGGGGTCTCTATGAGTCGAATCTGACTTGACGGCACACAACAACAACAACAATCTCAAGGGTTTTACATGAATGATCTTATTGATTTATTCCAATAACTCTATAAAACCAAAAACAACCAAACCCAATGCCATTCAGTCGATTATGACTCACAGCAATACCCACTGGGTTTCTAAGGCTATAAATCATTACAGAAGTACATTGTCTCATCTTCCTCACATGGGGTGGCTAGTGGTTTTGAACCACCAACATTCTGGTTAGCAGTCAAATGCCTTATGCACTGTACCACCAAAGTTTCTTAATAACTCTATAAGAAAGGTTCTATTTAACATTCCCATTTTACAGATCTAAGGATCAGGGAAAACCTCAGTTTTTAAACTAGTTCTTCTCAACTCTGAGACTCACCTTGTTACCCTTTCTCTTCCTCTGCCTTGGGCTGCCCATCCTGCAACACTATGGCTGTGACTTAGACACTGTCCTGAGTTCATCACTTATGTAAGAATGCCTTACAGCCAAACAATCTTAAGCAAATCTCAAGTAGTACCTTTTAATACTGCTAGCAGTTTTTAAGCTATTGTAAAAATCATTCAATACTTTTCATAAGATTCAGAAATCTGCTTATCTCTATAAATATCAAAGACTTAATCTTCAAAATTAATCATTTTACTTTTGTCTTTTCCCTAAGTAACAGAAAGCTGCTTTTCAGTTTTTAGAAAACTTCTAAATTGAGACGATGATAAATAACTTTGTATGCAGTATGATGGTACTGGTTAGCAGAATGCATTTTCATTCATTTCTCTTAAATATGGTTTTAAAATATGCTCACTGAATAATTCAAATATAGTTTTAACGGGTAGTTAGATGACTGACTAACAGTAAGGTAGATTTCAAGATTAGAAGTAGTAAGAAAAACATACATCATGATTTATTTCCCATAAACGTTATTAATGGAATTATGGAAGTTTTATAGTTGGATAGGCTTTGAGACCTAAGGTAGTCCTGCCCTTTTTTTTATAGATGCAAATAAAGAGAAAGAAACACAGTCCAGTTAAATGTTCAACTGCTAACCAAAAGGTTGGTGGTTCAAACCCACCCACGGGCTCTATGAGACAAAGACCTAGAGATCTGCTTCTGTAACATTATAGCCAAGAAAACCTATAGGATGGTTCTACTTTGTCACATGGGGTTATTAAGAATAAGAATCAACTTGACAGCACCCAACAACAACTGCTGTTGCATACTGGGTAACAGAGTGAGCCCCTGGGACATAATGGGGGGCCCTATGTAATATCTTCCTCCCAGTTACTTATGTATCTTATTTGCGTAGAACCAATCTCTCATTCCATCGTTAAATCCTAAGTATGGAGTCACTTGAGACCTCTTCACTAGGGGTCCCTCCTAACAAGGCTACCCAAGAGGAGGTAGCAGGAGAAGGAAAAAAAACAAAAAACAAAAACCAACAACATTTGGCAACATGCTTTCTATTTTTCCTGTCACATTGATATGAAGTATCCTAAGTTTTCACTTGGCCTCCCTGGTGATAAATGGTGAGTTTTCTAGTATGTGAGTAGATTGGCTGAGATTGGCTATACCCATAGAACTCAGCAAAGCTAAGTGGTCCTTTAAGGGGTTAAGCACTATATGTAGTTTTCTGCACACAACTACAATTGGCTGGAGTAACAAGCCAGAGAAATTCCAGTAAATAGCCACTCCAGTGGCTCAGTGGCTCTGCAATGGTCTGATGAAATAACCTTTGAAAAAAAATCACTGCCATTGAGTCAGTTCTGATTCATTGCAACCCCCATCGGGTTCCAAGGCTATAAATCTTTACAGAAACAGACTGTCTCATCTTTCTTCCACAGAGCAGCTGGTTTGTTTAAACTACTGACCTTCTGGTTAACAGCCAAATGCCTTAACCACTGCACCACCAGAGCTCCTTGAGATAACCTTAGTGTCCCTAAAACTCAGGACATGGCTGAGGTCCTACGTAACTCTTGCTCATGGTTGTGGAAAGCTCAGAATGATGAGAATGAGAAGAACCTTGACAGGTCATAGAGGTTCTCAGTCTTTCTGCTCACAGAAGAACATTCACCATCCCAGGGAAGTGAGAAGTCATTACATTTTTAATACCTTGAGAAAAGGATCTCTCCAAAAATCATTTTTATATGCAAGTTTTATTATTAAAAAAACAAAACAAAACAAAAAACCTATAAACTTCCAAGTATGGAATCTAATATGTCTCTCCTGGTGTGTTTGTATATATATATAAGCTGGTCATCATTCTCTAGAGAAAATTGAAAAACCCCTAGCCAAGAGTAAAACCAAAAAGTAAACAAAATAAAAATCTTGCGACTACGGGATCATTTTTATTTTCCTAGGCAGAATGCTCTCAGTTCTTTCCACACCCTATGAGTTATCTTATTTTCTACCTTATTTTCTAATCCTAGCATCATTGTTACCACTCTCCTATTAACTTCTCTTCTCAGCTTGTCACAATTATCATTTTTTTAAACTGTTACAGTCAGCTTAAGATATTCTAGAGAGAGTCTGATTTGTCATCAGTGTCTGGACAACCCAGCTTAAGTTCCCTGTATGATTCATTTCAATTGACATACCCCAGGTCCCTGTCTTCAAGGATAACCCAAGACTTATAATGCTGAATCACTGTCATCCTGTTACCTGTTTCAATTTCATGGTTCAGGAAGGAGTCATGCCACATTCCTAGTGGACGAGGCACAGGGTCTGAGACAGCCAGGGAGGCTACAGTTTCATCCTAGCTCCAGTCTTTCTCTGTATGTGTAACCTTAAGACAAATTCAACTTGCACTAGGAAGAACCTAGCCACTCCTTGGAAGGAAGGTTGGGCAATCTACTTCCATAGTGATACCACCTCGGAAATCCAAGGAGGTGTCGCTACGAGTCAGATCTGACTTGAGGGCAGTGCATTTGGTTTGGTTTGGTTTAGTTTGGTCTAGGAAGAGCAGCTTTGTAAACCCTTTTCTTTTACAGGTAAGTCTTAGAGATATATTAAGTGACTTGCCCAAGGTCACAGTGAACACTTCCCTTGTTGTTGTCATGTGCCATTGAGTTTGACCCGACTCATAGCAACCCCTCCTTGAGTCTCCAAGGCAGTATCACTACAGAAGTAGATTGCCCAACCTTCCTTCTGAGGAGTGGCTGGTGGGTCTGAACCACCAGCCTTCTGGTCAGCAGTCAAGTGCCTTAGGAACTACACTACCAGAGTTCCTCACATTTCCCTTAGTTACTGAAAAAAGGGAAGAGGAATGGTAAATCTTGGTATTGCAGAATGTTACAGGCCAAATGAGATAGATATTTGAGGACTTGAAAAATATAAAGTTCTGAAACTCGAAGCACTACTTGCTTTGCCAACTCAGTCCCATCTTTTCTTTATGCTGCTTGTTATTTCCTGATTCTTGTTACTGATTTTTATTCTGTTTCCAGCCTCCTCTCATGTTTATTCAAGACACACTGAATTATGAACTAGTCCTATAAGGAGTTAACAACAACTCCATCCCCAGTTTTCATTCCAGACAAACTTAAGGTATCTCTCTTTCTTGAGCAACCATCCAACATTCTTGTGTTCAATTAGACTAAAACTGTCTCCTACTGAACAGTTATGTTCCAGGTGACAGCCAGTCAATGAGTAATTATTTTCTGTAAATGGATCAGTATGTTTCTTAAAGCTTTTGCCAATAGCCAAAATCTCTAATTCCATAGCTTGTACTTCCTCCATCACAGCACTCATGATTGTACTTGTCAGTTTCCTTTTGGTAACCTCCACTAGACTGTGTGTAGCTCATTGAGGGCAGAACCAATGTTTGCTGAAGCACAACTTCTCAATTTCAGCACTAGTGATATTTGAGCCAGATAATTCTATGTTGTAGGGAGCTGTCCTATACATTGAAGGATGTTTAATAGCCTCTACCCAGTAGATGTCAATAGCATGCATTACCCCAGGTGTGACAACCAAAAACATCTCTAGATATTGCCAAATGTCCCAAGGCCAAAATTGTCCAGGATGATAACCTTTGTTCTGGATCTAGCAGAGTCCATTATTTGTACTGAGCACTCAGTAAGTATTTGTAGAAGCATGGATGCATGAAAAGAAAATGCTTATGGTGGATTTAATGTGCAGGCTCTAGATAAATCAAGCTAACTTCTCTTTGTTTTATTGTTATTGTTATGTGCCGTCAAGTCGGACCCAACTCATAGTGACCCCTCCTTGGGTCTCCAAGGCAGTATCACTACGGAAGTAGATTGCCCAACCTTCCTTCCGGGGAGTGGTTGGTGGGTTTGAACCACCAGCCTTCTGGTTAGCAGTCAAGTGCCTTAGGCACTACACTACCAGAGCTCCCATCTAAAGCCTAGTATACAGCTGGTGTTAATAGTTATGTATCAGAAGAACAAATGTTCCATGATCATAAATAGCTTCCTGTGTACCAGATAATTCTTATAAGATAGACTTTTCTGCAAGAGGGCCCAGGTGAAGTGGTGGAGAGGCATCATTTGGGAAGGTAAATTATTAAAAAGTACAAAAATCTCTAAGTATTGGGATTATTGTTGTTGTTAGGTACTGTCAAGTTGATTTTCAACTCATAGTGACCCAAAGTGAAATAGGAGAACTGTATCATAGGGTCTTCTAGGCTGTAATCTCTCTGAGAGCAGATCGATCATCAGGTCTTTCTCCTGCAGAGCAGCTTGGTGAGTTCGAACTGCCAACCTTTTGGTAAGCACCTGAGTGCTTAACTGTTGCACCACCAGGGCTCCTTTTGGAATTAGGGACCATTCACCTTGCAGAAAAGAGCATTACAGCTGTGTTCCCAGACCATTTGGTCTCGTTTAATCATGGTAATCGACACAGAAATCTGATCACTTGCAGTGGTGATCTAGCTCCCATGAATCCTTGGACACACAACTCTGAGAGGCATGTGAAGCACCAGGAGGGTTGTAGGACATCTAGAAGGTCACACATTTAGTCATTAGTGTCAGAGCTGGGAATTGAGCCTGTGCCTTCCTGACTCCCTGTACAGTACTTGATTACAGTGATTATTATAGATGCAAATTAAGACTTATTACTATTGTGAAATAACAATGCAGGTTAATGATATTCTTTATTGCCATGCTAACACTTTTTTCTAGAGGGGAAAATTATAGGCATGAAACCAATTAAGCAACTTTTCTTCCTTTGTAAAGCTTTTTTCATTGTTTTAAATGAAGATTCTCTCTTTGTGCTTATTGCTTAATAGTGCAAACTGATTTTTTTTTGTCTCCTAAGTCTTACTGAGATGGATGCTAACATTGATGCAGTCCATTTTTTCCTATACAAATTGAAAATGACTATTCTAATACATTATATCACAAAGGGCAGTCATAAATTGGAACAGAAAATATTTTAAAATGAATTATTTAAGGGGCATTCTCCAGTAGAGGTTCGCCATTGTTGAAAATACCTCCCTTTACTGAAATCTTTATTTTCCCCCAAGTTTGTAATTGTCCCTTCTCTGGACACCACTGTAGGACAGTGGTCTCCCATGATGGAAACTGTGGCTCCAAAAATAATGACAGCTTAATTTATGTGTTCCCTAAACTTTAAATAGTTGTCCTTTGCTCCCAGCACTACAAGATATCTGCCACAAAAACCTTTCACATATCATGCCACATGTATAGAGTTAATGTAACTATAGTAACCAAAAAATGCCACCAGTGTGTTCATTTCATACACAAATGAGGGGACAGCTGTGGCGTCCACATGTCTGCCAGTGGTATAATAGATGTCAACGGGGATGGCCCGGGTTGGGAAATTACAACTCATTTATATTAATCACAGCTTTTCAATAACATTCCAACCTTTGAGCTGTAGAGTGTAAATGGAAGGCAAGGCAATAAGCCACACTAAAAGCAGTTTTTTAACTCCACAGCTTTCAAAAGTAAGTGTCATAAGCAGAGTAGCATTTTTCGAGGGGACTCCGAAGTCAGAGATGACAGACCTCCAGTGTGTATCATTTCAAGTTCAAGCTGAGCTTCTCCTTTGCATTTCAGGGATGATTTCCAGTGGCATAAAGTACAATGGTTCCATTCAAGTTAAATGCTTATGTTAATTATTCTGGAGGCACAGTTTCCATGTACCTTTTCAGCAATCTCATTGATTATGATAGTTAACCTGTCCAGTTCTACTCCTCTGAGTCATGTTACAAATAAGGAAACTGAGACCTGTGGAGTTAAGAAACTGATCCAATATTGCCGAGCTGTAACTGGTTAATAACTTGCTTATCAACCATGTAGCTGATAAAATTGCTAATACCATCCTACCTTTCCTAGACCTTTGGAAATATTAAAAAAGTTAAAAATGTAATAACACATAAGCCTGTATACTTTCTTTAAAAAAAAAAAAAAAAAAATCACTCACTGTAACACAAAATGATATAATTAAATGATATAATTTATTATTCATTAATACTTAATAGTTTCATAGGGTGGCCATAAACTCTGGAAATAGAGATTATTTTATCATGTATTGTAATGCATTGTCAATAGATCATGTATTAACATCTATGTTTCCAGACATGGAGGCTACAACCTTATAATATATCCATAAAATAGGTAATAAGCTAAAACAAAAAAAAAATTATAAAGCAAAGTTCATTTAAGAAGACTTTTGGAATGAATAGTTCCCTTGCCACTAAAGAATTTTATAAGCAGGATTTAACTTTTGCCTCTATTCTGTACTTTGAGCCTAAACAAGAGAAAATACATGTTTTCTTGACTTCATCTATATAATTAAAATTTCATCCTGAATAAAATATTAATTAAAGCTCTATTCATGAGTTAAAGATACTTCCATTGTTCCCTGAAACCAAAATATGATTCTCAAATGGAATTTGCTTTATCTCTAGATTGGCTTAACCCAAAATAGATGTTCAGCATAATAATTTAAGAAAATGAAATCCAATATTTTAGCAACCTCACATTAGTGCTTAAATGAACCATTCAGATAACTATTACTTTGTAGTTTAAAAATAAATTTTAACAAAACATTTTGAACATCTAGTAAAAAATGATATTCTTGTCCCATAGTTTACCATATATTTATTTATGACTTGTGGCTTATTTATGGTAACATGAAAAGTGTACCATCTTGATTATTTATAGTCATTGCCAACTGCTTTGGGACAGAACATAACTCTGTAGAGGTTGGTTTTCTTTAGTCCTGGGTCCCAGGAGTGTCAATGCCTTAGAATAAATACATGGTAATTGCTTAGCAACTCAGGCCACGGAACTTGGC
This sequence comes from Orycteropus afer afer, assembly GCF_000298275.1. Lineage (NCBI taxonomy): Eukaryota > Metazoa > Chordata > Mammalia > Tubulidentata > Orycteropodidae > Orycteropus > Orycteropus afer. The sequence continues at coordinate 4,436,507 of NW_006921828.1, read as the reverse complement.
TTAGCAGGGTCCAACCATTGGTCGATGGCTGAGTTTTTTCTTACATTTTTTTGAATCTTAAGACAACTACCTGAACTACCTGTGGCATCAGAATCTTCAGATTGATCAGAATGAAGATTCGCTTACTTAGCAGGATAATCCTTTTCTAATAATATGTACTTTATTACTTTTGTTTACTAAGGAGTGAGCTCAAATCTTCCCCTTCTTTAGACTTGCTGAATAAAGAATTTACATGGGCAGGATAATAGCCATTTTAAAGTCACGAGGTTTGTTTCAAAAATATCTACAATAAAATGCTTTATAGTCTAGTTTAGAAATGTCAAGTTTATTTTATAGTCATCTCTCCACTCCATAAGAAAGGCAGAATCTTAGGCTTAAAGTGTCACATATGAGTTTATTACAATGATGTGTTACTTTCTTATGTTTATATAGTTCTAAAACAGAAAATGCAGTCTCGGCCATAATGTTTTCTTACTTAAAATTGATTCAATTCATTTTCTTTCTCCTGGGAAAATATTGCCTGACGTGCAAAAGGCAATGAACAAGCAAAAATAACTTAAGGAAACATATAAAATAGTAAAGTAACATCTGTTGTCCCCGCCAGCCCCCATCAAACACTGAGTCCTCCAACATAATGTTGTTTTTTTTGGAGGTTGTATCTTAATGTCCCTTTCAGTGAATATACAGAATATAGAAGCTAACCCTGTTCAGTGAATAGGCTCTTTTTCCCATCAACAGTGTTTGAGACTGACAAAAGAGAGACCACTGGTGCTGGCTCGTCAGTAGGTACAATCGCCAGCCTCATGTGTGGCCCACACTGCCCACCTTTTGTTCAGCAGCCACACAACACCATGAAGTGAACAGAGCAGCGTGGTTGCTCAGCTAACATTAAACAAGGCAAAAAGGATACTGCTTCTTGGTTCACTGTCCTATACTATGATGTGAAAATTCCTCAGGTGACTAGGAATTAGTCTCCTCACCTGCAATTCTACTAGCTTGGTGCCTGAAGAGCTGAAACGATTTTGACAGTACAGTGAACATTCTAGTGAAATATTACTGTCAGTCAACTACAACTCCATCTTCTCTTGTCTTGCATATCTCCTAGGAAGGAGAGCAAAACATGAGCAGGAGATGAAATATTAGAAGAAAAATCAAAGAAATTCTACAAGTTGAGGGGTCAATTCAAAAATCACTTCAAACCACCAGAAGTGGATTCAAGTTACTGGCTACTTCCTATAAACATTTCACTCATGGACTTGAAACATCCAGCTTGAACACTGAGCAAATACACACAGCCAGGTAAAGCGCAGGCACTACTTTCAGCTTTCAATACTATAGCACTCAAAGAATTTAGCTCTTGAATAAAGGTGTCAGCAAGCCTTGGGATTCCCAAACAGAAAAACTCACACTGAGCCTTTATTCCATTTTCTTAAGGTCTATTGTTCACTGAAGACTCCTTGTCTTTTCAAATTCCTTCATGTGAATGGATGAGGCCAGACATCTGCCAGGATCTGCTCACATTTGCATGCAAATCAGAGACTTCGGGACACACATGGCCCCAGAGCCAACAACACCACTTTTACTGTAGATTTATGCTGATAAAAGTACCTTCCTGAACTTTCCACTACTCTAGTCCTGTCTCTTAAAAATGAAATAAAAAGTATATTCGACTGACATCAATTATTTAGGCTACAGTGGCAAAACCAACTGCAAAACAAAACAACTTACTCTTTCAGAAAATCTTACAAGCAAAGGTCAAAGTCAGCAGTACCTGCTACCTCACTGAAATCTCACTCTTCTTTTATTACCTAGGTCTGGAAATGAAAATGCTAATGGCGGAAAGGGATTTAGCGAAGGGTCCATTTTCTGGTTTTCTAGCTTTTTCCTGTATGGTTCCAGTGCCTCAAAACCATTCACATCCTGGTCATTCATTGACTCATTCATTCAGTGCCAGCCAGGCATTGGGCTACAGCGGTGAAGACTGCAGGCAAGGTCCCCCTTTTCTGGAGCAGGCATCACTACGGAATTTCCCCGTCCGCTGGCTCACGACTGTCCTGGGACCGGCTTTCCCACCTTCTGTCCCCAGTGCGCAACACCCCTCCGGTTGGCGGCAGCCGGACCTTTCCATCAATTCCCAGCGTGACTGGCTGGGATTCCCTCCGCGGGAGGTGGCCGCAGCTAGGGGACCCGGGAAGCGCTGAGTCCGCGTCTGCCCACACCCTTCTCCACGCAGCACGAAGGACATTCGCTGGCAAACTTTCCTCACTCTCGACCCGGCGAAGCGGAGAACCCGTCGCCGGCTCGATTTCTGGTTGAAATGGAGGCTTTCCTGACATTTCGGCTTCCCTGGCAACCCTCCTGAAGCCGCTAGCCCTCCTGGGCTCAAAATGTACAGGATGAGTGAGGTTCTCCCCCTCCCACCCGCATTTAGGTAGTTGAGTATATTCTTTGGAACACTGACTGAAATATATTCAATTCTTTGCTAATTACGCCCCCTCTGCTCTTTCTTACCGACCAGGCCACTGACAAGACATCCTTCCCTTCTCTTCCCATAGCCTGCCCCCTCCTTTCCCTTCCTTGGCCCTTTTTCCAATTCTCTGGGCCCCCTTTCCGCCCTCTCCTCCGGCCCTGCTGCTTTCTCCAGTTCGCATCCCAGCAGTCCTTCCCAATCTCCGGGCACCTCCCAATCTCCGGTCCCTGAAACCCAGCGGGCAAGGCTTCTGATACTGCCTCTTGCCCATTTCCGTCTGGCCCTCCTTTCCAACTCTCCCTCTCTTACAGTTCTCCCCCCCCCTTTCTTTCTTTCTTTCTTTTGGTGCAGGGGTTACTAAGTAGATTCCCTTTCCCCTGACTTCGTCATATTCCTGGCTTCAGGAACCGCGCCCCCTTGTCCTCCTTAGGCCTGCGATCCCCCTCGCGGGCCCCCAGATCCTCCTCAGCCTGCCACGCCGCCAAGTTTGCCTCGACTTCCCCTCACTGCTGCCCACACCTCCCGCCGTGGCCCTGTTGGGAGAGCGCACTTACCCCGAGGCCCGGCTGGCGGGGGTGTTGGGGTGCGCACAGACCAGGCACCGGCAGCTGGAGCAGGAGGAAGACTAGCTGAGCGGCGCCTCCCTCCCAGTCCGCAGCGCGCACTCACTTGGCTCCTGAGGGGGAGCCCCAACAGAGCTCCAGAAGAGGAGACGAAGCAGCTACATGAGCAACAGCTGCTGCGCGGGGCCGGGCTCAACCAGGCTCTCGGGGGCCGGGAGAGAGCCACCAGGATTAGGAAGGAGGTTAGAAGTGAGGTGCAGAGGGCGGGGCAGCGAGCAGCCAGGTCCGGAGGAAGGCGCCCCTGGCGCTTAGGGATGCCGCGGCGCTGATGCTGCTGCCGGTGCTGACGCCGTCGGCCACTCTCCCTGCCTGGCTGGCGCTGCAGCCGCGGGCGCACGGGCCTCGCCTCGCTCCCAGCTCGCAGTCGGCGCCCTCTGTGCGCCCCGCTTTGTGCTCCGCGCAGCCGGCGTGCACCTGGTGTAAGCAAAAGCGGTCAGCTGATGGGCTGCGCGCCGATTGGCTGCTCTTCCGTCTCCGCCCCTCCCGCCCGACCCTCTTCCCGGCCTCCTCCTCCTGGTTTTGCGCCCCCCCCCCCCGCACCCGCTCTTTTCTCAGCCGGGTGCTGGGGCACCATCTGTAACCGGCCCAACAAAGGCGCAGCGCCGCGGGCCTAGGGTGGCCCGGCCGCCCTGTGCCGCTGCCGCTACAGGGAGCATCGGCCGCCGCTTTTTGTCTGGGGGATGGCAGGCTGCAACTGGGTTAGGGAGGCAAGACACACTGCGGTTTCTTGGCAAGGGACCGAGCAAGGGGGAAACAAACAAACAAAAACAAAACAACAGTGTTAGGAGGCCAGCTAGGCACAATGGGGACAGATCTATACGCAGCATACTTCTTGGCTCCGAGGCTGAGAAGCAGACAAAATTCAACCCGTGAGAGTATCAAGTCTCCGTATGAAATCTGACCCTTCGTCCTAAAAGACACAGTGATTCCTTGAGCGCTATGGGTGGACGTGCCTGGGTGTGCTTACACGCGGGACTAAGGAAGAGTTTTCTGCGCCCTTGCCCAGGGAAGGAATATCCCCACGTTTAAATGAACAGCGAAGCCACTTCCGATTTATGGAGGCTTTCAGAACACGTTTCTAAAACTTTGTAATTCCACCTTTCTGAATTGTTAACTGTGAAAGTTATGTTCAAATACGCTGAGGATTGAGAATGCATTCTGAATTGGAAGATGCCTGAGAGCAAGGCTGGGAGGAAGAGTGGAAATAGGCCTTTGGAAACTGCATAGGAACCCAAGTAGAGTCTCACCCTCAAAGAAGCCAGCCCAGAGTTGGCTCAAGAGAAGCCCTAGAAACTTGTTATTGGCAACTCTGCTTTAAGGTCAATGCCATTACATCACTAGTCCCTCTGTACTGAAAAACCTAGAGCAAGAGAATGTGGTAACACTTTTTCATGGTGGCCAAGCTTAGAACTTCTAGGGAATTGGGGTTGATACAGGTTTACAGAATCCTCTTCCTGAATTAACAAAATCAACAAAAGTTAACAAAAGTTAGATTTAATAGCAAGAGTCTTACATTCTTGATTCCTACAGTAGTTCTTGGTGTGTTTCTGGTGGTGTAGTGCCTAAGGCATTTGACTGCTAACAGAAGACTGGTGGTTCAAACCCACCAGCCACTCCTGGGAAGGAAGATTGGGCAATCCACTTCTGTAGAGATACTGTTTTGGAAACCCAAGGACGGTCACTGTGAGTTGGAAACAACTCCACAGCAGTGAGTTTGCCCCCGCCCCCCCCCATAGATATTGGATAAATATCTGTGCTCCTATATCTGCTAACCAGAAGGTCAGTGGTTCAAACCCACCAGGTGTTCCACGGAAGATGGGGCAATCTGCTTCAGTAAAAATTTATGGCCTCAAAAACCCAACAAGGGTTGCTATGAGTTGGACTCTGCTCCATGGCATGAGTTTGATTTTATTTTATTATTTTTTTTTTTAATATATGCTTGGGTGCTCTGGTGGTGCAGTGGTTAAAGCATTTGGCTGTTAACCAAAAGGTCAGCTGTTAGAACCCAGTAGCGGCTCTGCAGGAGAAAGGTGAAGAAGTCTGCTTCCCTAAAGGCCTTGGAAACCC
>NW_006921828.1:4428131-4429662 GCF_000298275.1 Orycteropus afer afer | reverse complement strand
CACAATGAGTCAGATCTGACTCAATGGCACATAACAACAACAACAAAGGTTGGAGGTTCAACACAACACAGAGGGGTCTTGAAAGAGAAAAGCAACCATTGAAAACCCTGTGGAAAACAGTCCTACTCTGACACACATGGGGTCACCGTGAGTCAGCATTGGCTCAGTGGCAAGCAGTTGTATGTCCATCTACTTAGTTTTATCTTGAAACGTCATGGAGATAGTGGTGTGACAATCACAGTGTGAGTTAGAAGGCTCTAGGGAAAGATGCTATTATGGTACAAAGATGCCGTGACCCAACTCTTTAGTGACCCTAGCTGTACAAAAAGGCACATTGCAATTAGGTAGAGGGGGCTATGTGTGTGCTCTGTATAGACAAATAAAAATATCATTTAAACTTTCAAAGCAAATTAAGTCTAGAACTTTTCCCAAGATTCACATGTCTTTATCTTTTCCTACCTTTCTCATGCTGTTTGTATTTAGCATAGAGTTTGTCTGAAAGGAAGTGGGATTCTGGTGGAAGTACAGATCTTGAATGATCAGGGAAAGAGTGTAGGTTACTCAGGGAATCTCCTCTATTTGGTTTTCCAGTCCTCCTTCTTGGGAGGAGAAGGGAGATGATGCTGTACCCTGCACAGTGGGGCTTTGGAGAGATGGGTCCTAGGGGAAGTTGAGATAATCAATGGGGGGGCAGTTAGTCCTAGAAGACAAAATTTTTAATAGCCTCCAGCTTCCAAAAGAGACTTCATGAGAATAGTTTGAAGCCCTCTAAGAAGAAACCAAGTCAGGCACCAACCAGTGTACTATACTCAGAGTATGAGCTTGGAAACCAAGCAGATGCTGTTTTAAATCCCAGCACTACAATTTATGAGCTGTGTCCCTGTGGGCAAGTCTCTTTACCTCTTTAAACCTTATTTTCCATAGCTATAAAGTGGGGTTAATAACAGTACAAAGGATTGTACTGGTTAAGTGAGAGTCCCAATAAAACCAAAACCAAACTCATTGCCATGGAGTCGATTCTGACTCATAATGACCCGTCCTTGGGTTTCCTAGGTAAAAATCTTTATGGAAGTAGATTGTCCAGTCTTCTTTCCATGGAGTGGCTGGTGGGTTTGAACTGCCAACCTGCTAGTTAACAGTCAAATGCCTTAGGCACTACACCACCAGAGCTCCTTTAAGTGAGAGTAAGCATGTGAAATGCTTAGTGCAGTACTTGGCATATAGCAAGCATCCAACATATATATGTAAGCTCTAGGCGTTATTAGCCAGGTGTTGAAGACCGAAAGAAAGACATCAGGCCAGACAGGTGGGATGATTATTCCACAGATCTGACACATCTGACAGAATGTCTTAAAGGCACTAGTAGTTCCAGTGAGAGAGATAGACTGTCTTCCCACTGTTCAATTCATTTCTTTTCAAACCCAAATATCACTTATTTAGATTCAGTTGCTTTTTTCCCAAAGCAAGAATGAGAAAGAAGTTCTGCCTGTTTCCACTTGACCACTGTGTTTATTTGGCTCGAAGCAGATGG
>NW_006921828.1:4426422-4427181 GCF_000298275.1 Orycteropus afer afer | reverse complement strand
GTTTGAACCGCCAGCCTTCTGGTTAGCAGTCAAGTGCCTTAGCCACTATGCTACCAGAGCTCCTAAATAAGGACTAGCAAAACTAAACCAAATTCATTTGTTTCTTGCTTAGATTCCTTAGTCTTCAAATCCATCTGAGTTAGCCCTAGTGAGCTCCCCAGTCCTAGGATCCTAAACGTACTAGTTAAAGAAGACTTTATTTTAATAGTTATTTAGGGCATTGTAGAAAACCTTGGAGGTTTTGAGGGTGAATAGAAGTGGAGAGAAGAACCCAAGAATTCCCAAGAGAGCCAGTACTTACTGTTGATGTAATGAGTTCTCGACCCCTAGAATTGGCTATGTTGAGACACTATAAACCCCTATGGACTCATTCACAATCCCCTTGGGGTTCTGTAGCTTAAGTTTGAAGAAACATTATAATTGGTATTAGTCTAATTGTCCTGATCTATGTGATAAATGAGGGAAAAAAGAAAGATGAAACTTTAGAAGGCAATCCTATTTGAATAATATTTAAATACATCTGTATTTTGAGAACTAAATTATACTATGCCACTTAAAACCACAATTTTTATAAGCTGAAAATATGTCTATCTCTCTAATTGAAATATTAATAGAGTGCTGGTAGTTAGTGTTCATTCCAATCTCTGAATTAATAATACATTTTTAAAACAGCCGCCACCAAGCTCTTAGGTTGATGGCTATGCAACTTATAATTATGTGACTGTTGTGAGCATTGCTAACTTTCATACCAAATGTGTT
>NW_006921828.1:4374767-4422447 GCF_000298275.1 Orycteropus afer afer | reverse complement strand
GTGATTGCCTCCAACATGGTATATGTTTGTTGAAATATCTCAGTGGATATTCCATCAATTCCTGGAGCCTTGTTCTTTGCTAATTACTTCAGTGCAGCTTCAGCTTCTTCTTTCAATACCATTAGCTCTTGATCATATGCCACCTCCTGAAATGGATGAACATCAACCATTTCCTTTTGGTACAGTGACTCTGTGCATTCCTTCCATCTTCTTTTGATGCTTCCTGCATCATTCAATAGAAGCTCTGGTGGCGTAGTGCCTAAGGCATTTGACTACTAACCAGAAGACTGGTGGTTCAAACCCACCAGCCACTCCTGGTTAAACCCACTCTTCCACCCCAAGGAAGGTTGACCAATCTACTTCTGTAGTGATACTGTCTGGGAAACCCAAAGAGGGGTCACTGTGAGTTGGATCCAACTCAAGAGCAGTGCATTGTGTTTTGCGTTGTGTTGCATCATTGAATATTTTGCCCATAGAATCTTTCAATATAGCAACTCAAGGCTTGAATTTTTTCTTCAGTTCTTTCAGCTTGAGAAATGCCAAGCATATTTTTCCCTTTTGGTTTTCTAATTCCAGGTCTTTTCACATTTCATTACAGTAATTGACTTTGTCTTCTGGAGCTGCTCTTTGAAATCTTGTGTTCACCTCTTTTATCTTGTCATTTCTTCTATTTGCTTTAGCTACTCTTGGTTCAAGAGCAAGTTTCAGAGTCTCTTCCAACATCCATTTTGGTCTTTTCTTCCTTTCCTGTCTTTTTAATGACCTCTTGCTTTCTTCATGAATGATGCTCTTGATGTCATCCCACAATTCCCCTGGTTTTCAGTCATTGGTGTTCAATGCATCAAAGCTGTTCTTTAGATGGTCTCTAAATTCAGGAGGGATATAATCAAGGTCATATTTTGGCTCTCATTGTCTTATTTGTCTTCAGCTTCAACTTGAACTTGCATAGGAGCAGTTGATGGTCTCTTCCACAGTTAGCTTCTGGCCTTGTTTTGGCTGAAGATATTGAGCTTCTCCATCACCTCTTTCCACAGTTGTAGTTGATCTGATTCCTGTGTACTCCATCTGGCACAGTTCACATGTATAGCTGTCATTTATGTTGTTGAAAAATGTATTTGCAATGAATAAGTTGGTCTTGCAAAATTCTGTCATGCAATCTCCAGCATCATTTCTATAACCATGTTTTCCAACTACCAGATATTCTTCTTTGTTTCCAACTTTTGCATTCCAGTCAGCAGTAATAATCAACACGTCTTGATTCCATGTTTGGTCAATTTCAGACTGTAGAAGTTGGTAAAAAAATCTTCCATTTCCTCATCTTTGGCTTTGGTGGTTGGTATGTAAATTTGAATAATAGTTAATATTAACTGATCTTCTTTGAAGTTATATGGATATTATCCTATCACTGACAGCATTGTACTTCAAGATAGATCTTGATACATTCTTTGTGATGATGAATGCCATGCCATTCCTCTTCAATTCGTCATTCCCAGCATAGTAGATCATATGGTTCTCTGATTCAAAATGGCCCAAACCAGTCCATTTTAGCTCACTTAAAAAAAAAACAAAAACAAAAACAAAACAAAACTCACTGCCATTGAGTCGATTCTGACTCATAGCGACCCCCTTTAGGTTTCCAAGTCAGAAAATCTTTACAGATGATTGCCCAGTCTTCCTTCTGCATAGTGGCTGGTGGGTTTGGACCACCAGCCTTCTTGTTAGCAGTCAAATGCCTTAGGCACTATGCCACTGGAGCTCCTTTTTAACTCACTAATGCCTAGGATATTGATCTCTGTGCATTCCATTTCATTTTTGACAACTTCCAATTTTCCTAGATTCATACTTCATACATTCCATGTTCCAAATATTAATGGATGTTTGCATTTGTTTCTTCTCATTTGGAGTCATGCCTCATCAGCAAGTGGAGGTCCCAAAAGCTTTACTCAATCCACATCATTAAGGTCAACTCTACTCTGAGGAGGCAGCTCTTCCCCAGTCGTATTTTGAGTGCCTTCTGACCTGAGAGGCTCATCTTCCGGCACTATATTGGACAATATTTCAGGGCTATTCATAAAGTTTTCTACTAATATATCAGTGTTTCACTGCTATTCATAAGATTTTCACTGGCCGATTCTTTGAGAAGTGGATGGTCCCTTCCTCTTCCAAGTCTGTCTTAATCTGGAAGCTCTGCTGAAACCTGTCCACCATGGGTGACCCTACTGGTGTTTGAAATACTGGTGGCAGAGCCTCCAGCCTCACAGCAACATGCAAGCCACCACAGTATGACAAACTGACAGACAAGTGGTGCTCATATCATATAGGAAAAAATTTATTTTATAAGAGAATCTTGGGAGCTCTGGTAGCACAGTGGCTAAGACACTTGCCTGCTAACCAGACGGCTGGCAGTTCACTCCTCGGAAGGAAGGTTGGGCAATCCTACTTCCGTAGTGATACTGCCTCGGAAACCCAAGGAGGGGTCGCTATGAGTCGGGTTTGACTCGACGGCACATAACAACAACAACAACAAGAGAATCTTAGAATTGAGTTTCTTTATTTTTAACTATTTGCTCTCTGTTCAGATTTCACCTTAGTCTGTGTAATAATACCAAAAATCAAATCTATTGCTGTCAAGTCAATTCCAACTCATAGTGACCCTATAGGACAAAGTAGGAATGCCCCATAGACATTTTCAATGTTGTAAATCTTTACTGTAGCAGCCTAAAACATCTTTCTGTCATGGTGCAGCTGGTGGATTTGAACTGCTGACCCTGGCTTTTCAATTTGCAGCCAAGTGCTTAACCACTGCACCATTAAGCCTCCTTATAATAATAGCTAATGGTGTAATGGACTGCCAGAAGAATAAACAAATCTCTCTTGGAAGAAATACAGTCATAATTCTCCTTAGAAGTGAGGATGCCAAGACTTTGTCTCATTTACTTTGGACATGTTATCAGGAGGGATGAGTCCCAGAAGGTGGACATCATGTTTGGTAAAGTAGAGGGTCAGAGAATGTTTTGGTTACCTCTAGGGCCACTCTAACAGAAATATTACAGATGGGTAGTTTGAACAAACATGGATTTATTCTCTTAAAGTTTAAGAGACTAGGAGTTTGAGCTCAAAGTGCCTTCTCTAGGGGTTGGGTGAAAGCCCTTTGACCTTGGGCTTCGGTTCTGCCTCTTGTTACAGCCCCACCAGAGCTTAAGGGGTCTTTTCACACAGGCATCTGCAGGCCACTGAGGCTAACAAGCCCAGGGTCAATGAATAAAATGGCATAGTTCCAAGATTATCATACAACATGGCAGGCCACTCGTTCAAGTCTAAGAACAATCCTAAGATTGGCACACAACATGGCAGGCTGCTGAATGAAGATTCAGTTGCATGCAGTGTCCAAGCATGTCAGAAAGGTCTCTGGGGCTTTCTCAAAACTTCTCCTTATTTACTGGAAGCAGAACATATCCCTAAGGCTGCTACTCAGCTGCTCTAATAGATTCCACCATGGAGTTGAATACCAATCTCATCATAGGGAATAATTACATTCAGCTGCCCAACCAGTCAAAACCAAGCCCAGCCAAGGTGACACATAACCTTAACTACCACAGTGAAAAAGGAAGACCCTCAATGGGATGGGTTGACACAATGGCTGCAATAATAGGCTCAAGCATAACTGTGACTGAGAGGATGACGCAAGACTAGACAATGTTTCATTCTGTTGTACCTAGGATCTCTATGAGTGGTAATCAATTTGGCAGCACCTAACAATTGTGTGGAAATAGCTAACATCAATTAAGCACTTACCGTGTGCCAATTCCACCTAGATTTTACCATGTCAAGGATGTGCTAAAACCCAGGTGAAATTATTCACTACAGATGAATAAATAAGCACAATTAAGCCTATGCATTCCTTGATATGGGCAATCCATCCTTGAATTCTCCACTTATATTCTATTGGTGCAGCCAGAGTGCTCCTTGGAATCGAGCATGGCTAGACTTCGTCTCACCTACTTTGGTTATGTTTTCAGAAGGGACCATTTCCTAGAGAAGGATACCATGCTTGGTAAAGTGGAGGGTCAATGAAAATGGGAAAACCCTCAATGAGATGGTTTGACACAGTGGCTGCAACAATCAGCTCAGGTATAGGAAGGATTGTGAAGCTGGCACATGACCGGGAAGTGTTTCATTCTGTTGTACATAGGGTTGCTATGAAGTCAGAGCTGACTTGATGGCATCTAACAACAGCAACACTCTATTGTTGAGAACTCAATTATACAGCTACATCTAACAGCAAAGGAGGCTGGGGAGTGTAGACCAGGATTGTGCTTACCAGGTAGAGGAAGACATTTTGTAACATATAGCAATCTGTATTAGAAATGTTGCAGCATATTAAAGAAATATAGCAATTTCTCCTACTGTTGGCTGTTACTCAGTAATAAAAGCTATGGCCAGATAGGTGACAGTAAGATGGTGGTGGTAGTGTTGTGTTGTTGTTAGTTGCTCCATCATACCTTAAGTGTAACCGAATCTTGTATGTAACAGAACAAAATTTTGCTCAGTTTCTCAACATCTTCATGATCTTTGACATATCTGAGCCCATTGTTGTAGCTGGTAAGATAAGAGAGATGAAACAACTAGTTCAGGGTCATATGGGAAGTAAGAGACCATCATTATAGCAAACAAAAAGTATATAAAACATCTACAAGAGTAGGACTTTCAAAATCTTGGTTTTCTGAAAATTGCTCTTGGTTCATCTCTAGCTTGATTACCATCAACAGGTTGTCTCCTGGAAGTTCCCAGGGATTTCCAACAGGGCTGTGCTGGGGGAACTCTCAGCTGGCCTCATTAGCAGCTTGTACTCTTAACATCCTTTTTTCAGCAATCACAAAACTTTAAGGAAATGGTTAGAGACACCGCAATGGAATTCAGTGCTCTTATTATCATAAATTTTAATATCCATACTTCCTGGCAGGTCCTAGGGGTCTACCAGGCTATAAAAGAAAGAATGGCAGCTAGAGCAGACACAAATGGTTTATGCACATACAGAAGCACTGAAGCTCACAAAATTTTTCCTACATTTCATCTAGCAGCTTTCTCTGTCAAACTTGTCTCCATTTTTATCGGCACTTCATTTTATTTTTATAATAATTATTCTCATATTTTTATCTTTGAGCATGTTAACAGTCCCTTATGAGTAAAATGTTGCCCATACTCCATTTTCATGGATAGCTAACTACTCACCTAGCAGACTAATCATCTGTTGAAATCCTTCTCTTAAATTCTATTCGCAATGTATCTTTGAATATGAATCCCTGCCCAAACATGGCAGTGCATACAAGCCATCTTTTGGGAAATGGACTTAGTGTTTTAATTTTGTGACTTTGGTGAAAGAAAAGCTGCAGATACATATGCGATATGCAAATGGTGACTTATGTCAGTTATTAGAAACAAGGTAATATTGCAATTACCTTGTTCAGATTTCAGAAAGTACCATAGAATTTTAGAGCTGAAAAGAACCTTATAGATAGTCTGGTTCAACTCTTTATTTTATGCATGAGCAAACTGAAGTCTCTAGAAGGCTAATACTGCATGTACTTCAGAGCATCAGAGATATTGTCTGGGTTTCGACTCTTAGCCAAGGTCAAACCTCTGGTTAATAGGAGAGCTAGGCCTAAAATCTAGTTTGCCTGGTTTTCAGATCAGGGATCATTCTCTTATATTAGTATAATTTTAACTGAGATCCTCAGATCTCCCAAGAGTTTGTAGATATACTCTCAAGGGTCTGCTAGGTTGCTGTAAGATATTTGTATTGGTTTTAATTACAATAATAATCTGAAGAATTAATGTAAACAGACTCTGAATTGTCTGAGTGACTGTCCTATAACTCACTACAAGTAAATGTGACTAGTACCAGTGTCTATGTTTTTGGTTATGATCATGTTGACACCAAACGGTCTCACTTACACGATTTGGATCTTATGAGAGAAAAACAGAGTAGTTTTAGTGTATGAATGGTGCCTTCTCACCAGCATATTCTAAGAAAGAAAGTTGCAAAGAAATGTCATGAGTGAAAAACAGAAGTGATGAGAAGACAGAGTCACCTCCCAACATAGACTAGTTGCTAGCATGCTATAAACAAAAGAGATTGATCATCAGGACTGTATTCACACTTCAAGATGTGACTAAAGTTTAAGGGAAGAAGAGGGAAATTTCATCAACCATTATTAACAATTGATGTGAGTCTAACTGGGCCGGTGTTTTTTTTTTTTTTCCTACACAGTTTTATTTAGGTATAATTGTTGTTGCTATTGGGTGCCTTCAAAGTGATCTCTACTCATAGCAACCCTATAGGACAGAGTAAAATTGGCCTATAGGGTTCCCTAGGCTATAATCTTTATGGGAGCACATTACCAGGCATTCTCTCCTACTGAGTAGCTGGTGGTTTTGAACTGCCAACCTTTTGGTTAGCAGACAAGCACTTTTATCTTTGTCCCACCAGGGCTCCTTATATAAAATTCCACATAGTTAGTGTGGAGTCCCTGCATGATGCAAATGGTTAATGTGTTTGCCTGCTAACTGAAAGGTTGAGGGTCAAGTACACTCGGACATACCTCAGAAAATGCTAGCAATCTACTGAAAAATCAGCCATTGAAAACTTAATGGAGCACAGTTCTACTCTGATGCCATGTGGGAGTGCCATGAGTTGGAATCTATTTGATGGCAACAGTTTTGTTTTTGTTTTTTGTTTTTTTGGTGATGGAGCAAAGTTGGTGTTCTGGTTACTTAGTGTCACTCTGACAGGAATAAACCACAAATAGGATGGCTTGAACAAACAGGAGTTTATTCTCTTACAGTCTGGAGGCTTTAAGTCTAAGTACAAAGTGCCAGGCTCTAGGAGCTGGGTGAAAGCCCCTCAATCTCGGGCTTCAGCTCTGCCTCCTGCTCCCAGCCCACTGAAGCTAGAGGCTTTCCTTTACTCAGACAGCTGCTGGCTGCTGAGACTGACAAACCCAAGGTTGACAAGTAAAAAGACACAGTCCGGATGTTACCAAACCACACTGCAGGTCATTAATTTAAGTCCATTGAAAGTCCCAAGGTCAGCAGAGTATGGCAGGCTGCTAAACAATGACATGACTACAAGCAGGGTCCAAGTGTGCCATAAGCTAGAGGCCATTCCCCAAGGCTTCTGCTTATATACAGGAAGCAGACCACATTCCCTAAGGCAGCTACTCAGCTGCTCACAGTAGATTCCACCATGGAGTTGATGACCAGTCTCATCATGGGGAATACTACATCCAGCTGCCTACCCACTCAACTAGGCCTAGACAAGTTGACACACAAACTTAACCACCACAGTTGGTATTTAAAATATATAATTTAATAAGGTTCGAATTCTGTTAACATCTATGAAACCATCACCAGTCAAGATACTGGGCACATCCATCACTCCAAAAGGTGTCTTTGTGCCCCTTTGTAATCTGTTCTTTCCTACCCTACAAGCTTCTACCCATCCCTAGACTTTAGTGAACTCATCTGCTTTCTATCCTATAGATTAATTTGCATTTTCTAAACTGTCATTCACTCAGCATAATTATTTTGAGATTCACACATGTTGATGCAGGTATTCATATTTCATGTTTTTAATTGCTAAGTAGAAGCCCATCATATGGACGCATCACAATTTTTTCATTTACTCACTTTGATGGACATTTGGATTGTTTCCATTTTTGGCCTAAAGCTGCTTTGAACATTTGTGTTTAAGTCTATTGCCTAGCCATATTCTTTTTGGGTCATATGCTAAGTGTATGTTTAACTTTTTAAGAAACTTCCGAACTGTTTCCTAAAGTGGTGGTACCATTCTACATTCTCACCTCGAGTGTGAGAAAGTACCCATTGGCTTGTGCATTAAATACTCTTGAAGGTGGGTGCCTTTAGGCAGATAGCAACTTTTAGATGATTTTAGTCACTACCCTTCTCTATTGTCTTACACTGTGCTTGATTCACACATTTACTGCTTGTGTGACTTACAGAGTGTAACCTCTGATTTATATGTTGGTTCAGAATTGACTATCCAAATATGTCAGTAACATATCATATAGTGCACAAGTCTCTATGAGTCCTACACCAAAGTCAGAAGATGTGAGGGTGCTATTGACAGCCTCATGCCTCTCACTGTGAATCCTGCCATCTCTCAGCTTTCATTTACTTCCTGAAAAGTTGGAGTAAAGACATTTGCCTTGCCAGCTTCCTCACAGTATTGCTTCCTGGATCAAACCAAATGGTTCAAGGAGCACTTTGCAAACTTTGAAATGTGTAGACCATTTTTTCCACTCTGCTTGTGTAATGGCAAGTTTTCTGAGAGGTAAGCTTCCAGAATGAGGTTCTCACAGACTGTAGCAGTCTGCTTGATGGTCCTGCTCCTTTACCTCTCAGTTCCTGGGCAGAAAAGAAGGTCCCAGCTGCCCTGGAAACAAATGACTAATTACCCTCTAGGACAGTAATGCCTGAAGTCTGGAAGGAATCTGGGATCAGAAGGCAGGGAGCAGTTTTCTTTGCAATTTTCCTTATGGTCTTAAGATTTTGTTTTTATAACAAAATAGTAATGGCTAACATTTATTAGTGCCTAAGGCATTTGACTGCTAACCAGAAAGCTGGCAGTTCAAACTCACCAGCCACTCCTCAGAAGAAAGATTGGGTAACCTACTTCTCTAGTGATATCACCTTGGAAACCCAAAGAGGGGTCACTATGTGTCGGATCCAACTCGACAGCAGTGAGTTAGTTAACATTTATTAAGCATCTACTATATGCATATATATATACTATATATGCATATATACTATATGATGCAATTTTTACATGAATTTCATGCAATTCTTAAAAAATCCCACGAGGTAGGCCAGTATTATGATCACCCTCATTTTATCAGCTGAGTTAATTGAGACCATAACAAGGTTAAATAACTAGCCTTAGGTCACCACTCTGACACCAGAGCTCATGCTCTTAATTATGATATAACTAGGGCTTTGAACTGGTTCAAACCAGTTGGTTATAGCCAATGAAGTGAGATTAGAACAGATTCGAAGTTTTAGAATTTGGATGAAATGGAATGGCAACCAGATTGGGAAAAAATGACAACTCTCCCTAGATACCATGCTTAGTTCTTTCAGGTTGAAAACCTGGAATGGAAGACTCAGAAGAGGCATAGTATGTCCTTTCAGGAGTCTTATGCAAGAGATTGGATTATTGGCAGGATTGTGGCATACCACATTCACTGTGGTATGGATGGCAGGACAACATTATTTCCAAATGTGTCAGTCAAGAGATTTGGTTCCTATGCAACACGTATGCTCCCATTGTTTTCTAAGAGGGTGATTACATTTCTAGCAGGGCGTCAACTCCTAATTTTTCCCATCCAGTTCACCCACATTTTACAAATTCAGTTCCATTCCAGTTTCACGTCATCAGCCATGACTGAACTGGTTTGAAGCCTTGCATATAATTCATAATCTCCAATCGTATTTATGCTATAATACTATAATCTGAAAGGCTTGCATCATTGTGGCCATATTCACAGGAATATACCTATTTGAAAAAGGAATTAAAAAATTCAAAAAGATAGACTGAAGTAGTATCTGAAGAACTCTCCCTAGATACCACACTTAGTTCTTTCAGAAAGGAGGAATACTACTCACATTTTATTTAGAATGAAAGTGATATTCACAAAATAACCAGGTTTCAAAGTCAGCATTAGAGAATTTGGAAAAAAAAAAAAAAAATAGAAATTTAAAGGCAGTGGCATTTCAGTTTAGAACACCAGAGCATTTTGTTTTGTGTACACTAAGTGACACGCACAGGGCCACCAAGTTACTTCCTAAGGGCTGAACAATTATATAGGATGTGATTTGCTAAGGGCTGGTATTTGTCATTGCCTGGAAGGTGATCTGGTGGGTCTATAGTAAGAACTGGATTGTAGACTCAGTTTTGTCACTCATAGCTTCACTTCTCAGAACCTCAAGTTCTTTATGCATAAAGTGAGGCAGCTAATAAAATCTGTCTTATTTATACCCTTTGTTGTTGTTTCTTTCAAAATTCTTTGGTTAAATGAAATCATAAGGAAACACCATATCATGACATAAAGGCATATTTTTCTGGATCCTAGGTTGTGATAACCAAGTCTATTCTAGCTGATTTTGGCTGGTATCATGCAGCCAGGGTCCCTGGGTAGTATAAAGAGTTCCTGTATTTGGCTGCTAACTAAAAGGCTGATGGTTTGAATCTACCCAGGGGTTGGTGGTTTGAGTCAACCCAAAGGATCCTCATAAGACAGGCCTGGAGATCTTCCAAAAGGTCACAGCCATTGGAAACCATATGGAGCACAGTTTTGCTCTGACATACATGGTGTTAGAATGAACCAGAGTTGACAGATGTCTTATTAGGGAGCTGAAGGGATCTTGAAGTGCTGGAGAGTTCTACATGGATGTTGCCAGTCAGGGAAGAACAGCTAGAGAAAATGCCCTGCCACAACATATGCCTGTTCTGGTGAAAGCAACTTTGTCACCATTGCCATCATTGATACCTTCCACACTATGGGCTGGAAACTAGAAATGCTACATAGCTCTTCCAAGTGATGCTGCCATAGTCCTTGCCAGAGATCTGAGCCCCTACCCTGTGGCTGCCCTTACACTTCTGCCTCTGTGTTGCTTGACAGAATCTGCACCCTGTGCAGAGCAGGAAGGGGTTGGAATATGTGCTAAGTGAGCCAGCTCACAGTTTCTGCTATGTGCGCTCATTGAACTTGGCTGAAGCAGTGACTTCTGTCAACTTTCACCTGTCAGTGTCCTTTGGTGCTGAGGAAGACTTGTTACCTGGTTACCCAATGAGCAGGCCCCCAATGCTCTGCAGATCAAAGAAAACTGAGAGACTAGATTATTTCCAAGTTTCTCTCTGGTGTGAAAATTCCCTGATTCTGTTGAATTACAGTAGAGATGTACAAAGGAGTATTATCATGCATGGCTTGCCTAATTTCAATATATTCTTGCAGTTATCAGTAGTTAAGAATATTATACCCAAGAAGTATGACTTCATCTGCATCTACATTTTGGTTCACTTCCTCAGTTAAGTATATCAGAACAAGCATGTTTAATTCACACAAAAGGAAAGGAAAGAGGGTAAGGAGAAAAGGGAGTGGCATTTGGCAAAGATGTTATATGAATTTCTTGTCAAAAGGGTATATTTTGGACCTTTCAAGAGGAGCATTTTTAAGTCAAGGGCACTTGCAGATGTGGTTATAGGAAAACTGTTCACAGTGTTTGGCACAAATTCAGATCTAGAAACTCTAAACACAAAGCTCCAAAAATGAAAAGAATGGAACAAACTTAAGCTACCTTAAATTATTTGGAGATCTGTTTACATAGTGTTTCACTCTTTGATGTCTATCACTTACCAAAAAATAACTACCTAAAGCACCCCAAAGACATCAGAAATCAGTGAGGTGTTGCATTACTAGACATGGAATATTCATCAACTGTATAGTAACTTGGGATGTAGAATGTCATTGTGGCCAAGAGCTTGAACTTTGGAGCTAGAGGGACCTGGGTTTAGCCCCAGCATTGACTCTTTCTGGTTCTGAGATCTTGGGAAAATCCCTTTATCTTTGAAGCTTTATTTAATTTATCCATAAGATGAGGGTATTAATAGTAACTGTAACTACAAGAAACCAGAAAAGACCTACATAAATGGAAAAACGTTCCATGCTCATGGATCAGAAGACTTAACATTGTGAAAATGTCAATACTACCCAAAGCAATATATAAATATTATGCAAACCTGATCCAAATCCCAACAATATTCTGCAGTAAAATGGAAAACTCGTCTTCAACTTTATATGGAAGAAAAGAGACCCAAATAGCTAAAGCAATATTGAAGAACAACAACAAAGTAGGAGACCTCACACTTCCAGATCTCCAAATTTACAATACAGTCACAGTAATCAAAACAGCCTGGTACTACAAAAACAGACACATTGACCACTGGAACAGAATTGAGAACCCAGAAGTAAATCCTTCTAGCTATAGAAGCTGATTATGATAGTTAAAGTTGAGTGTCAACCTGGCTGGGCCATGATTCTAAGTGGTTAAAGCAGTTGTGATGTAGTCATCCCCTATGATGAGATCTGATATAATCACTTCTGTGATGAGATGTCCTATGAGCAGCCAATTAGTTGAAAGGGTGTTTCCTCAGAGGTATGGCCTATTTCATATATCTTTCTATCTATATCTATATCTGGGAGCTCTGGTAGCATAGTGGCTAAGGCACTTGACTGCTAACCAGAAGGCTGGCGGTTCAAACCCACCAGCCACTCCTCGGAAGGAAGGTTGGGCAATCCTACTTCCGTAGTGATACTGCCTCGGAAACCCAAGGAGGGGTCGCTATGAGTCAGGTACAGCTCGACGGCACATAACAACAACAACATATCTATATCTATATCTATATATCTGTATCTATATCTATATCTATATCTATATCTCTGTATCTGGGAGCTCTGGTAGCATAGTGCCTAAGGCACTTGACTGCTAACCAGAAGGCTGGCAGTTCAAACCCACCAGCCACTCCTTGGAAGGAAGGTTGGGCAATCTACTTCCGTAGTGACAGCACCTCGGAAACCCAAGGAGGGGTCGCTATGAGTCAGGTCTGACTCGACGGCACATAACAACAAACAACAACATATCTATATCTATATTTATATATATATATATCCACATATCTATCCTGGGAACTTTCTCTGGCTTTCTGCTGGATCTGGATCCTGCATCTAACATATCATCATTTGGTTCTTGGAACTAAATCAGTGGCCTGCTGTATTGCTTGCTGATCTTGGGATTGTTGCCTTCACAGTCTATGAGCCAATAATCTGCCATTTTACCTGCCAATCCCAGATTTGTCATTCTCTGAGCCAGCATCCTGCCCTACTGCCTGCCTGTCTTGGGCTCATCAACCCCTAGTGCTGCCTGAGTGAGGAGAAACCTGCACCTTGATGTTTGACCCATGAATTTGGGACATGCCAGCCTCTCCAACTGTGTGAGCCATTTCCCTGAGATAAATTTCTCTCTCTCTTTCTTTCCCTCCCTCTCTCTCTTTATATATATGCTTCACTATAGAACCAGCCTAACATAACAGTATTCAACAAAGGGTCAAACTCCATTTAATGGGGAAGAGGTAGTCTATTTAACAATGGGTGCTGGTGAAACTTTATCCATCTGCAGAAAAATAAAACAAGAACCAAACCTGACATCATTCACAAAAACTAACTCTATATGGGTCAAAGACCTAAATCTTAAAGCTAAAACTATGAAGTTTCTGGACAACAATATAGGGACAAAACTAGGGAACCTAATTTTTGGCAGTAAATAACCTATCAAATGCAACTAAAAGTGCACAAACAACAGAAGATAAACTAGATAACTGGACCTCCTAAAAATTAAATAGTTACATTCATCAAAAGGTTTTAGCAAAAGAGTACAAAGAGTACCAGGCTATTTTGATTACTATGGACTTGGTGAAAATGGTAATGACATATCTGACAAAGGTCTAATCTGTAGCAGAAAACAGAGAACTTCAACACCTCAACAACAAAAAGACGAACGTTCCAATCAACAAATGAGTAAAGATTATTAAGAGACACTTCACCAAAGAGAACATTTATTGCAATATTATTCAGAACAGCAAAAAGATGGAAACAACTTAAATGCCCATTGATAGATGAATGGATAAACAGACTGTTGTACATATATACAGTGGAATACTATGCAACAATGACGAATAGTGATGAGTTCACAAAACATCTCACAACATGGATAAATCTGGAGGACATTATGCTGAGTGAAGTAAGTTAAACAGAAAAGGACAAATATTGCATAATACCACTTTTATAAAAAGTCAAGAAAAGGTATACACACAGAAAGCAACATTCTTTGATGGTTACCAGGGATGGAAGGCAGAGGGAGGGAAGATCTCACACTAGATAGTACATGTGATAATTCTGGTGATAAGAATGGCAATACACATTATGAGGGAAATCAGCACTTGACCAAGGACACAACTTGACCAAGGTAAATGAAGACCTTGAGAAGTATGCAAGAATAAAGAACAACTATGTTGTTGTTGTTGTTGTTGTTGTTATGTGCCATCGAGTCAGCCTCGACTCATAGTGACCCCTCCTGGGGTTTCCGAGGCAGTATCACTACGGAAGTAGATTGCCCAACCTTCCTTCCGAGGAGTCACTGGTGGGTTTGAACTGCCAGCCTTCTGGTTAGCAGTCAAGTGCCTTAAGCACTATGCTACCAGAGCTCCTAAGAACAACTATATTAAATACTAAAAGGAGTTCTGGTGGTGCTATGGTTAAAGCATTGGCCTGCTAACCAAAAGTTTGATGGTTTGAACCCAGTAGCCACTCCATGGGAGAAAAACGAGGCAGTCTGCTTTTGTAAAGATTTACAGCCTTGGAAACTCTGTGGCAGTCACTGAGTTGGAATTGACTCAGTAACAATGAGTTTAGTTTGGGTTTAACAGTAAATACTATAACATATAAAATCTTGCAATAAAGTGATAATAAGCAAAAAAATATGTGAGTGGTTACACAAGTAGAGATTTTTGCTATACAGGTATAGAAAGCTGTATGGGAGTACATGAGTATGAATATATAGGTATATTTGTGGGCATATGTATAAACATGTTTGTATGTGCTGCATATATATTCATATAGTCAATAAAACACATGGGGGCATAGTTAGGGATACTTCCTAAAACCAAACCCAACCCAACCCACTACCGTTGAGTAGATTCTGACTCATAGTGACCCTCTAGGCCAGAGTAGAACTGCCCCATAGGGTTTCCAAGGCTGTAAATCTTTATGGAAACAGACTACATCATCTTTCTCCTGGGTTCAAACTGCTGACCTTTTGGTTACCAGCCAAATGCCTTAACCACTGCACCACCATATCCAAATATTTATGGGATTGTTTTACTGGATTTGAAGGCTCAGAACCATAGTCTCATGGGACAACTAGGTCAATTGGCAGGACTGAGTTCATGAAAATAATGTTCTTCTACATCCTAGTTTGGTGAATAGCATCTGGGCTCTTTAAACTTTGCAAGTGGCCATCTAAGTGAAGGAAGCCAAAGACTCAAGGAAAAAATTAGTCCATAGGACTAATGGCCCATGTGAACCATGACGTCCTCTAGCTTGAGACTAAAAGAACTAGGTGATTCCTGACTACCGCCAACAACCATTTTGACCAGAGACATAATAGAAGATCCCAGTTAGAATGGGAGAAAAAATGTAGAACAAAACTCAAATTCTTAAAAAAGACCAGCCTGACTATATTGATAGAGACTAGAGGAACCCCTGGGAGCTCTGGTAGCATAGTGCCTAAGGCACTACACTGCTAACCAGAAGGATGGCGGTTCAAACCCACCAGCCACTCCTCGGAAGGAAGGTTGGGCAATCTACTTCTGTAGTGATACTGCCTCGGAAACCCAAGGAGGGGTCACTATGAGTCGGGGCCAACTTGACAGCACACAACAACAACAACAACAGAGGAACCCCTGAGACCATCCCCCTTTTAACCTGAAACTGAAGCCACTCTTAGAGGTTACTTTTTAGTTAAATAATGGATTGATCTATAAAATAAACATTACCCCATGAGGAATCTGCTCCTCTAAACAGTCAAGTATAGGAGACCAAACAATCAAGAGTTTCCCTAAAGCAAAAATAAGAAGGCAGAGGGGCAGGGAAACTGGGTGGATGGAAACGGGGCAGGTAGGGTGGAAATGATGAAAGAGCTGACACATTGTGGGGACTGTAACCAATGTCATAGAACAGTTTGTGGATGAATTGTTGATTGGGAATCTAATTTGCTGTGTAAACTTTCACCTAAAATATAATAAAATATTAAAAAGACAACAGTAACTGTTCCATGATATTGCAAGGATTCAATGAAATAATGTATGTAAAATTATTAGCATAATGCCCCAAACTCTAAACTCACAGCTGTCAAGTGGATTCTGACTCATAGCAATGCCTATTGGGCTTCCAAAGCTGTAAATATTTATGGAAATATATTACTTCATCTTCCTCCCATGGAGCAGCTGGTAGGTTTAAACCACCAACCTGGTTAGCAGCCAAATGCCTTACTGACTATGCCATCAGAGTTTCTAGCATACTGTCTAGGACAGAAAAAGTATTTTTCTAGTACAATTGTTGGGACACCTACCCTGGCCTTTGGTCCTTTGGGGGCCCAAATGCTATCAGTAGCAGAGCAGTGATTTGGGAAGGCTGCTGCTGAGGAATGGAAAAGTGACCCCACCAGTCAATCTCATAAAAGAGATATATAGTGTTCATAAAGGTGCAGTCAATCCACAAAGCCCTCCATCATCACTAAGACATAGAGGTGGATCATTTCTCTTGTTTTGAGTTTTCTTTAACTCTTTAAATCATCCTTGTTGTTTATTGTGAACTGATTCATCTACCAGGAAATCTGGTGGCACAGTGGTTAAGGGATTTGGTTGCTATCAAAAAGGTTGGCAGTTTGAACCTACCAGTTGCTCTGTGGGAGAAAGATGTGGCAGTCTGCTTCTGTAAAGATTTATGGCCTTGAGAATAGGAATGTATCCTAGACCAAGGATAGAGCTGGCTGAAGATAAGCTTACATATGCACTTGTGCTACAAAATTAGCCACATATATTACGGAAGCAGCAGAAGACAAAGTTGGAGTAACTTCTCAGAGACAGCCAAACACCTTAAGAGACAGAATCACTGGGCCTGTGGACTTGGGACCATAGTCTCAGGGACATCACGCTCAGTTGACAAAACATAGTAAATAAAAATCTTGTTCCACAACCTACTTTGGTGAGCTACTTTGGTGATAACAACTGGGGTCTTAAAAACTTTCAAGCAGCCATCTAAGATGCAACTATTGGTCTCCTCTCATCTGAAGCAAAGAAGAATGAAGAAAATCAAAGGCATCTGGAAACAATTAGTCCAAGGATAAGATGGACCACAAGGACATCGACCCTCATGATCCCGAGACCAGAAGAACTAGATGGTACCTGGCTACCAATGCCAACCACTCAGAAAGGGATCTGGAGATCCTGGATAGAATGAGAGGAAAAATGTGGAAAAAAATTACAAAACACAAAAATGACCAGAATTACTGGTCAAATAGAATGTGGTGGAATCCCTGTGTTACCCTTCAGGCCTAGAAATGAACTCACTTACATGGATTGACTCTCAGACCAACAATAGAAAGACCTACATGCAGAACACCTATCCCAGGGTGATGCACCCACCTACTCTAGGGACATGCACCCCGTACATCGATCAGCTATGAGACACCAGAGGGGCAGCATTCACATAGAGGGAAAGCAGAACAGAAATGAATGTGCAGTTAAGAAGGGCACAGGGAGGGGGTAGTTACAAGGAGGGGAGGGGAGGAGAGTTTTTTTATGGTTGGGACTAGTAATGGGGCCAGGAAATCAAATGTGCATAAACCACTGAATGTAAAACAAATTTGCTTTGTAAATTTGCACCCAAAGCACAATAAAAAAAAAAAAAAATTCTTTTCAAATAATAATAAAGAAAGGATTTATGGCCTTGGAAACCCTATGAGGCAGTTGTACTCTGTTACATGGGCTCACTATGAGTCAGAATCCACTTGATGGTTGTGGGTTTTTCAGTGGACTTCATCTATATTTTATTCAGTCAATATTGACAAATATCAACTACATGCAAAGCACTATGGCCTATGAACCAAGAGACTGGACAAACATGACATTAATTCAACAAATGCTTGTTGAGTTTCTCCTATGTTCTAATGCCTGTTTTTGGCCCTGAGCTTTAATTTGGCCTTGGAGGATCATATGTGGCCTGTAGTGGGGATATGGGGAATTGATGTTAAAGAAGCAGATACTTTACCTCTATTTAAAAAAAGAGAAAAACAAAAAGAAATTGTTGCTGTTGAATCAATTTGTTACATGGTGACCCCATGTAACCAAGTTGAACTGCCCCATAGGGTTTTCTTGGGCGTAATCTTTATGGAGGCAGACTGTCACGTCTTTGTCCCACAGAGCTGCTGGGTGAGTTTGAATGGCCAACCTTTTGATTAGAAGCCAAATGTTTAGCCATTTGTGCCACCATGGCTTCTTAAGGAAAAATACTACACTGGCTTAAAAAGAAGTTTCATGTACATGTTTGTCTGCATTAACTTCCTATCATTTGTGCTTTATGGATTGCCCTGGAAATGCTACTTAAATGGTTCAGTTGGATTTGCTCCAAGTCACTAACCAAATTGTAAATTGTACAAGTACAAGGGCAGTCTTTTGTGTCTTGGGGATCCCCTAAAATCTTCTATAATTTAGCACTGTCAAAGTTTGGGAATACATATGGCTGAGAATGATTTGCAGTGTGCCAGGAATAAAACATGCAGCAAATATTTAGTTTATTTTTATACTCAGTTTAAACCACAAGTCTACCTTCATGTATGCTATTCTTACATAGATAAAAAGAGCAAGCTCAGATCATATCCTTTTAAAGGCCCTCCCCCCTCACCTGAGTTATTTTAATCCCTTGATCTGTGTGACTTCCTTGCATGTGTAAATTCAATGGCAGGGAAAGGTGACAGAGACATGGACAGATGTCTACCTTGCCACACTAAGTAGGCAGAAATCCTTCTGTTCTTATGAGCCTGTGAAAACACAGTTGAAATGGCAAAGCTAACAGTGCAGGGCCTGGAGTTTATAAGCAGAAACAAATCAGCCAAATCCTATCCTACATTACCCAAATAGAGATAAACTTCTTTGTGATTTCTAATTTTCTTTTACCTTAATAGGCTAGTTGGTCTGCTCATTCAGGAAACACTGACAGGTTTTCTTTACAAATACCATTCAAAAGAGAAAATGTCACCCATGAGCCACTAGCTGGACTCTCCCTGTATTATTTTCCCATTTCTCCTTTTCCTGCCTCTTTCCCTCTTTTTCACATCAGGCAGTTACTGCCACTGACTTTATGCCAAACGCTCATCCAACATCCTTGACATATGTTGTTGTGTGATGGCTTCACATTAGGTCTCTTCTCCTGATGATTGAACTGACTGAACCAGATGCTCTTACTGCTAAAGGTACTGCAGATTCTGAGAGATGGCTCATCTCTGAGTCCCTGGGATCAGCCACTGAACCAGCCTGGAGAGAGCTACTAAAACTGCACCACAAGAATCATCCCCTTTGTCTTGGTTCTTTCATGTTGTTACAACAGAAATAGAACAACTGGATGGCTTAACAAATAGGAATTTATTCTCTTATGGTTTAGGAGACTAGAAGTCCGAATTCAGAGTGCCAGCTCTAGGGGCTGGGTGAAGGCCCCTTGACCTTGGGTTGCAACCCTCCCTCTTATTCTAGGCCCACTTGAGCTAGAGGTATCTCCTAATGCAGACAGCTGCTGGCTGCTGAGGATGATGAATCCAAGGTCAGCAGGTAAAATGACACAATCCCAAATTGGTAGGCAACAAGGCAGGCCACTGGTCCAAGTCCAGGAACAATTCCAAGATTGGCAGGCAACACGACAGGCTACTGGTTCAAGTCCAGGAACTGGAGATGGAGACTTGGCCAAATACAGGATCCAGATGTGTCAAAAAGCTTGAAAACTTTCTCAAAGCTTCTCCTTATATACTGGAAGCAGGTCACTCCCCAAAGGCAACTACTTAGCTACACACAATAGACTCCACTGTGGAGGTGATTATAATCTCATCATGTGGAATAACTAGATCCAGCTGCACAGCCACTCAAAATTGTGGCCCAGACAAAGTTGACATACAACCTTAAATATCACACCCTTCTGATACTTGAAGAGTGACCTTAAGTTTGTGCCCATGGGCTATAAATCTTGCCCAGTGTTTTATTTTTGGGGTGGGGTTAACTGCATGTTTATAAATACCAAAAGAGCTAATGTGACATCAAACAAAGAAATAACAAAACCAAACCAATTGCCATCAAATCAATTCTGACTTATGGTGACCCCCTATGTTGGAGAATAGAACTGAACTCCATAGAGTTTTTCAAGGCTGTAAACATTTGGAGAGGTGCTCTGATGGTGTAGTGGTTAAGGAATGTGGCTGCTAACCAGAAGATCTGTGGTTCAAACCCACCAGCTGCTCCATGGAAGAAAGATGAGGTGGTCTGCCTCTATAGATTTATAGCCGTGGAAACCCAAAGGAGGTTGCTGTAAGTTGGAATTGACTCAATGACAGTGAATTTGGTTTTGCTTTGACCACTGGAAGTATATTGTTAGGTTTTTCTTCCAAGGTGTCTTTCAGTTAGTAGTCTAGTGCTTAACTATTCATACCATCCAGGAGTGCATTGTGAGATCAGGCTGCATTAAAGGAGATATTGTATTTGAAACAAAGGAGGAGAAATTTTAACAGAGCATGAGCAGCTGTCTTAAAATTAACTTATGCATTTATTCAATTAAAACATATGGCATGTATACATTGAAAGACAATGTGCTGTGAGAGATACAAACAAAATAGGTAGCACATGAAGCCAGGTATAAATTAAATTAAAAGAGACTTCTGTAAGGGGACTGTGTCTTGGTTCTTTAGGGCTTCTATAACAGAAATACCATAAATGGTTGGCTTAGCAAACAGGAATTTATTCTCTTACAGTTTAGGAGGCTAGAAGTCCAAATTAAAAATGCTGGCTCTAAGGTCTGGGTGAAGGCCCCTTGACCTTGAGCTTCAGCTCTAGAGGCTTCTTATTCCAGGCCCACTGGAGCTAGATGCCATCTCCTAACTCAGACAGCTGTTGGCTGTTGAGGCTAACGTATCCAAGGTCAGCAAGTAGAATGGCACAATCTCAAGATCAACAAGCAACATGGCAGGCCACTGAATGAAGACATGGACAAATGCAGGATCCAAACATCCCAAAATGCTAGAGATCTTCTTCAAACTTTCTCCTTATGTACAGGAAGCAGGCCACACCCCAAAGACAGCTCCTTAGCTGCTCACAACAGATTCCACGATGGAGGTGATTCCAGTCTCATGATGGGGGATAACTACATCCAGCTGTCCAGCCACACAAAACCTCAGTCCAGCCAAGTTGATACAGAACCTTAACTACCATAGACTGTTGCTTTTCTGATTTTGCTTATAGGACTGACAGAATCTTTACTCTGTGTAATACATACTCACAAACCAAGATGACTATAGGAGTCTGGCACGTAGGTGCGTAAAGTGGCCAGGTGGGGACTGTGTCAAACTGGGTAGGATGTGCCCTGGTTAAAGTGGGCAGCTGCTCTTTAATTCTATTAGAGATTCACAGGACTAAGTTTTGCCAGATGTTTTGATAGTCCGAGAGAAGCTGGAACCAGAATTTTCTGTGAAGATTTCCATTTAAAAAGTGTTATGGATTGAATTGTGTCCCTAAAATCTGTGTTGAAATCATACCTCTATACCTGTGGATGTAATCCCATTGGGGAAAAGGGTTTTCTTTGCTATGTTAATGAGGCCATGTTAGTATTATGTGTGTCTGAGGCAATCATTTTTTGAGATATAAAAGAGCAAATCAGGCACAGAAAATGGCAAACAGAGATGGGAGAAGGTAGATGCCATGCCATAGGAAGATTGCAAAGGAAACAGGAACAAGTTGAAAAGAGACAGGGATTTTCCCCAGAGCCAACATCCAGAAAGAAAGCCTTCCCGTACAGCTGTTGCCCTGACTTTGTACTTCTGGCCTCCTAAGCTGTGAGAAAATAAATTTGTTAAAGCCACCCACTTGTGGTATTATAGCAACACTAAGAAGCCAAGACAAAAATGTTGGCAAGTTTACTACTAAATTCAAATGTTTAAAAATTTGGTAGACCATCCCTTACATGTCTTTGGGGGTACATCCTGCTCATAGGCTGCCGATTTATAAATTCTGCTCTAATATGCAGAGTTTATCCAATCAATTACTGCCAATATTGAGAGGGGTCTTTTACTGGAGACTTAATTTAAATGACCTGGGTGTAGATTCTCTCTGAATGAATCAGTTTACTTACTATAATCAAAAAGTGAAGACAAATGTGTCACTTATATGATTTTGATGATAGTGGTGGGGGTTGATTTTCATCTTATAGTAGAAAGTTTTAGGACATTTAGCTGGACTTGAACTGGAAGAATATCATACTCTGGTTGGGACAGGTAAGGGAAATAAAAACTCCTGGGCTTCATGGTTAATATTTATGTAACTAAAACTTTTTCTCTGAAAGCTCCCACTGATGGATGTATGGTGAGCTCCAGTCAAATAATCTGTTCATGCTTTGAACTTATGTCCAGAGCATCATAACCATTAAAGCAGTTCCCTGTGGCTCCGAATAAAAGATACATGTTTTCAGTTACTGAATTGGTAGCTCTTGAGTAACTTTTGGAATTACCTGAACTTAACCAATATTTCTCATGGATTACAGCCACATTTCATCTTTTGCCTATATCATGCTAATATACAAAGTCCAACTTGATAGAAATATCATGCCAACCAATGTACATAAACTAGCCCCAATTCACAATAGAAGTAATGGACCATTTTTCATCAATTACTAATTATATATATTACATTTTCAATACCAAATCTAATAATGGTTACCACTCTATTGCTTAGGGTGGAATGTGGGAGGTCACAGTATATGCTGTCTTTCTCTCTTTTTATGAAATGAATAGGATAGTTGTTGCCATTATCAGTGTGGGTAATTATTCACTGGTTATAAAGAAGTGAAGATACTGCTGATAAGTTGTTCAAATTCACCTTTTCTAGAGTTGGGGAAGTTTGAATTGAGGCAAAACCTGTGACCTATGCAGAAACTGAAGTTAATTATTTTACCAATGACTCAACTAGATTAGATTGTCTTCCGTTTGCCAGGGTGTCCCACATTAGCATAAGTAGAGCATGATGAATTTATTTGGGAGGGCTGGGGGATTGAGAAGCCCAGTGTACTGGTCATGAGATAAGCAATTGAAACATCATCCACCATTGAGAAGTTTTAATCTGTGTTTTTATTTTTTAATGAAAAAGTGATTTTTACTTTTTTTTTTTAATTTTTACACAATAAATAGAATAGTGTCATGGATGGAATTGTATCCCTCAAAATATATGTCAACTTGGCTATGATTCCCGGTATTGTGTTATTGTCCTCCATTTTGTGATCTGATGTAATTACTCTCCATTTTGTGATGTGTTACAAACCCTATCCTTGGCCTGTTATTAATGAAACAGGATTGGTTTATGTTAAAGTGGATTAAATTATGTTATATATGTTAATAAGGCAGGATTCAGGTAGGGTGCATCACCCTTAAGTCACCACCCTTACTCAGGTCATAACCCTGGGGTATGGCCTGCATCACCTTTTATCTTACAAGAGATAAAAAGAGTTACTAGCAGAGAGAGAGAGAAACAGTATCACCAAGAAAGAAGTGTCTGGAGTGGAACATGCCCTTTGGATCTAGGGTCCTTGTACTAAGAACCTCTAAGACCCAGGGGAAGAATGATGCCAAGACACAAGGAGGGTTCTAAGGGATGCTGAGCACACAGATGTTAAAAGGAGGCAAAGAACTTTCTTTAGAGCTGACAGAGAGAAAGCCTTCCCTTAGAGTTGGTGCCCTGCATTTGGGCTTCAAGCCTCCTGTATAGTGAGAAAATAAATTTCAGTTTATTAAAGCCATCTACTTGTGGTATTTCTTTTATAGAGGCACTAGATAACTGAAACAAATAGTAAATTATATTTCACAGTTATTTAAGGGAGAAAATGCAAAGTTATGTACTTTTGACAAATCTGTCACATTTATATTTTTTTCCAATAGGGAATTGAAGTTTGTGAGCCCTTTTTAATCTATGTTTATGCTGTAAACACACACACATATATATGCTTTTCATGCTTCCTATGTGCTGAAGATTATAAAAATCAACTCCTCACTCATCCCAGAAATCTCAAGAGGTAGGCATTGTTATCCTGCTGTCTATTGCAAGACCTGAGGCTTACAGCAATTCAGCAACTTGCCCAAAGCCTTGCAGTTAGTAACTAAAAAGTCAAGATTTGAACCACTTCTATTTTACTCTCGTAAAAACCCACCCACTGCCATCAAGTCGATTCTGACTCATAAACACTACATATGACAGAGTAGAATTGCTCCACAGGGTTTCTAAGGCTGTAATCTTTACGGAAGCAGATTGTCACATCTTTCTCCCATGGAATAGCTGGTGGATTCAAACCACTGACCTTTTGACCTCTGGTTAGCAGTCAAGCGCTTTAAGGACTGCGCTGCCAAGGCTCCTTTTTCTCATTCCCTTCCCAACTTCATTATCACTTATGAAATATCCATGTAGCCTGTTTAAGTCTCAGAGAAATCACTGTTATATTAACTTTTAGTCAAAAAAGTTTACATTAGAGTCTAGATTTTTTAACAAACACATTTAAACTAGAGAGTTGATAGACATTTGAGAGAGACAGATGTGGAGCTAAAACTCTGGTTTCCATTTAAATTTAGGATTAAACCGGAATATAGTTGATGATGAATTAACTGATTTAATGAAGTAAAACTACCCTTCCCCTCATGGAAATATGGTAGTGGGATTGTCTTAATTATCTACGTTTCTATAACACAAATACCACAGGTGGATGGTTTTGACAAACAGAAGTTTATGTTCTCACAGTTTTAAGAAGCTGGAAGTCCAAATGCAGAGTGCCAGCACTAGGGGAAGGTTTTCTCTGTCTGTTAACTCTAGAGGAAGGTCCTTGTCTCTACTGAGCTTCTGCTCCTGGGCGAGTTTTATGTGGCTGGCATCTCTCTTCCCCATCGCTGCTATGCTCTCTAATTTAATCACTTATATTGCAAAAGAGATTGACTTAAAACAACATAACAAAGACTATCCATTCCCAAATGGAATTATAACCCCAGGCATAGAGGTAGGATTGATAACACATTTTTCGGGGAGACACAATTCGTAACAGTGGTCTATGCTCTTACTTTACAAAGGTCTGTGTTGAGGCTTGGGGTCCCTGGTGGTGCAAATAATTAACATGCTCAGCTGCTAACTGGAAGGGTGAAGGTTTGTGTCTGCTCAGAGGTTCCTTGGAAGAAAGGCCTAGTGATCTATTTCTGAAAAATTAGCCATTGAAAATTCCATGGAGCAGAATTCTACTCTGATATATGTGGGGTTGCCATGAGTTGAAATTTATTTGATGGCAACTGATTACGTACAGATGCCGAAAGTTTTCCATCCTTAAGGTAGTCATAGCTGTAAAACAAATGATAGACTTCCAGGAGAAGGAAAAACAAACCTTTGATCTACTACACTCTCTTTGCAGATTTTTTGTTCTCCTACCCCATCTCCAAGCTTCCAGACATGTAAAGAATTTGGATCCCCAGAGGACCAGAAAGCTTTCAGCTGAACTTGTTCAGAAATGTAAGAAAACCCCATTTTCATTTACTATTTATGAGCTATGTTTTCAGATTGTCACATGACCCCAGGTTGCTCGGCTTTAAAGGACCTGAAAATGAGAAGAGATTCATTATTTTTTAATATAAAGAAGATGATGTCAAACTCTGCCATGTAATGTACAACTGAGCTATCACTCTTGCCCTAGAAATTGTATCAACATGGTTCATTTAAGAAAGTAGTAAACTACATGCCATATATACAAATATAACATTTGACAGAAAAGCAGTATTTGTTGGAAAAAACATTTAGGTATTTAATTGCAGTGCATGATCCCTGGGAAAATGTTAAACTCTGGAGTGAATCCATGGTACTAAACTCGGGAGTACATTTTCCCATGTACAGCATGCATTAGTGTGGAAACCCATTCGTTTTGCTCTCCTATTTTGCATTCAACAAAGGGCAGCTGCAATTTCCACTGTGAAGTTTCATTCCATTTCTAACTGCAAGGAATGGAATCAAAATAGTGAAATGAGTCTGAGTGAAAAATAAAAACTAACCTCATGGTAATAATCCAAAGTGCTCTGGAAAAGGCTATCTTGTGGGGAAATATTGTTTTGCCAATCTGAAATATTGTAACTAGGAATGGAGTCCTGTTGTGGAAAAGTTTCTGGGCTGTGTCCTTTGCTTTGTTCTGCTTTCAAGTATGCCTTCTGACCTTAGTTTCCAGGACTGTCTGAAGCTATGGAAAGAAGACATTTTGCTCTTTTGATAGAAGCAGTTCCATGTTTCCTAGGTCAACTTTTGGTTCCAGGTTACTGCACGGATATGGCTTTTTGTTTTCTTTTTATTTTAGAAGTAGTTTTATTTTGAAACATTTTTCAGACTTACAGAAAAGTTGCAAGAATAGTAGAAAGAATTCCCATATAGCCATCTCCCAGATACCCCATTTGCAAATTACCTTCCCAAATTCCTTTATATTAAAAGAATTTAATCTACACATTTTATCCAGTTGACTATTAGAGGGAACAGTTCCTTAGACTTTCCTTAAATTTCATGACCCGGAACATTTTAAAGGTTACATGATGATTTATGGAATGTTACTTAATTTGGGGATGTTCAATATTTTCTTTTAATTAGTCTTTGGTTATGCATTCCAAATTTTGTTTACAAATGTAGTTTTTTGATGTTTATTACAGTTCAACTTCCTTCCCCTGGAATTACTCTAAAATAGCTGGAGTATCATAAAATTAAGGTCTGTTGGCAACGCAGATGGTTTGTTCTGAGCTACTAACTGAAAGGTTGGAGGTTTGAACCCACCCAGGGGCACCAGGAAAGAAAGGCCTGGCATAGTATACATGGGGAAATCATGAGTAGGAATCAACTAATACTGTCTTAACCTGGGTTCTCTAGAGAAACAAAACCAGTGCAGTGTATATATGTATATATATAGAGAGAGATTTATCTGAAGGAAATGGATCACATGATTGTTAATGGCTGGCAAGTCTAAAGTCCGCAGATCAGGCATCAGGCTGGGAGCTTCTCTTGACTCTGGTATCTTCAGGGGCTGGCAAACTCAAGATTGGCAAGTCAGATGGCAGGCTGCTAGCTCATAGGCTATGGAGGTTAACTAATCCCAAGATTGGCAGGCAATACCATAGGCTGCTGGCTCAAGTCCAAAAGAATCAGAGGTCAGATCATGACGACCCAGACGCAGGATCCAGATTGAGTCAGAAGCCAGAGAGCTTTGTTAGAATGTCTATATATCTTGGATGCAGGTCACACCTCCAAGGAAACTCCCTTTCAGCTGGTTGCCTGCTCATAGCAGATCTCATCATGGAAGTGATTATATTATATTAGATCTCCTCATGTGGGATGACTACATCATTATGTAACTGACAAACTACATCTTAAGTGCCAAACCACTGAGAGTCATGGCCCAGCCACGGTGACACACAACTGTAACTATTATAAGTATCATAGAATTCTTTTCTCTATTTCTCTTGAAGTCTATCTTCTGTGTTTCTTCTGTTATCTCTGTTTCCTAAAACACTGACTAAATCACTTTGATTGATTCATTCATTATTTTTTCAACTATAGACTACATTTGGGCTTGGCAAACTAAGGCACACTGCCTATATTTGCACTACTTGCAGGCTAAGAATGTGTTTTACATTTTTAAATGCTTCAAAAGAATCAAAAGAAGATATGTAATAATGTTTTTGGGACACATGAAAATTATATGAAATTCAAATTTCAGTTTCCATAAATAAAATTATGTTGGCATAGCCTTGCTCATCTGTTTATGTGCTGTCTCTGGCTGCTTTTGCTCTACAATAGCAGAGTCAAATAATTGTGACAGAAACTCTATGGCCCACAAAGATTTAAATATTTGCTATCTGGTTCTTCACAGAAAATGTTTGCTAATCCTTCATGTAGATGTTGATGTTGGATGTGAAGACTGTTTTGCTTTAGAAATTGTTGAACAGTGGGCTCATATTAAGCTGGAGATAATTGGAACATCTTGCCTTCCTTTCTGCATTTTCTCACCCTTATTCATACAAGGCCATACAGCCTATTAGAAGCTCCATGGCCAGGTCTAGGGCCTCAGAAGGTCTGCCTCCTTCTTCAAGTCCCAGATCCATCAACATGGCCCTAAGGCCTCTTGTTGCCATGACACTGCCTTGTACCTATTTTTCTCTCTGCTCAGCCCCTTCCACTTGAAACTCCAGTTCTTCATAGTTTCATTCCAAATTTGTTCCTTTCATGGTAGCTCTGCAGTCCATGGTCTAGCTGCACCCACCCCTACTTCCAGCTGCATCTTCTGGCATGGCATCCCAGGTACTCTGCTGTCTAGAAGGAAAGCTTGAACAACGATCAGATAATTGTCATCAATTTTTTAAAAAGGAATATCTCTCAAGCCAAGTTTCTCTGATATTGCACTTGTTCAATGGATTGTTTTGTTTTGTTTAAGCTTAAATATAGGAATTTCCTTTCATACTTGCTAAATTTCTTCTGATTGGTTTCAGCCCAGCCTTACTGGCTATGGAGATGGTTTTGAGACTTTGTGGGCCATTGTACTACTGTCTTCCAGGGTTGTGTGTACTAAAGATTTTTGCAAACACACATTATACATTCTAGTCTGATGTCTTGATCAAAATGTTCAGGAGACTCGAACCCAAAACAGAGGCTATGTGGCACTATCCTAGATACTTTTCTCTAATTTGATATTGATCTATCAAGGGGCATTCATTGAGAATAGTCTGTTTAAGTAATTGCCAATACCCGTAAAAACACATGATTATGGAAGACTTTGCCAATTGCTTTGCTACAATTAAGATAAAATGTATATAAGCCCTTCTCACAGATAGCTTAGGAGTTTCCATCAGACCATCTGTGAGTATGGCAAGGTCAAAGAAGAAATTTTTGGAATCTGACAGACCTGAGCTCAAACCATACTTCACCTAAGAAAGTACTCAACCCTTTTGCCACTCTTGGGATATATAGTGCCCACCCTATATTTTCTACCTCTGAGGTTTAGTGGGAAGCTCTTATCCCACTTTTAGTACATGATACCATCTGGTGGGGGTTTGTATAACTGAGTAAATCTGAAGAAATATGTCTCATACCATCAATCCCAGCACCAGAGACTCCTTGGGACATATGTATTCCACTAATTGTATCAAAATCAATATTACCTCAATTTTTTTTTTTTCTTTTCATTTCATTCAAAATGGGAGCTCTGGTGGCATAGTGCCTAAGACATTTGACTGCTAACCAGAAGGCTGGCAGTTCAGACCCACCACCCACTCCTCAGAAGGAAGATTGGGCAATCTACTTCCATAGTAATACTGAGTCGGAAACCCAAGGAGGGATCACTATAAGTTGGATCCGACTCGACAGCAGTAAGGTTTTTTTTTTTTTTTTTCATTCAAAATACCTCCTATTACTGAAAACACATAATTAAAAAAAAAAAATCAAAGCAGAAAATAATTCAGTCTTGAAGAGGTTAACTTTTCTGAATCTGTGTAGTTGGGAGAATTCAATGAAATTAGGTGTTCACTACTAAAGCAATTAGAACACTGCCCTATGGAGTAACACTCTGAAAATGGTAGCTTTAATTATAACCAGTAATGGAATTATCAAGAAAACTTTGAGATTAGCTTAGAATGACTTGTTCTCAAGAAAGTGACATAGACACCAGAGGAGAAGAAACTTGTTCCTAAGTGTCCATATATCATTTTTTAATCATGGGGTCTTCCAGTTTGCATGTGTTTGATGTCATGAAGTAAGGAATTTAACTTCATCCAAAGAATTTGATCTTCATCTGCAGTTCCTAAGAGATAGACTCTAAAGCCTTGGGATGTCCCCAGTGATTAAAGTAAGTCTTTGATGAGGCTTCCAGAACAAATTTGGAGGATTGATGCTAATGAAGTGACTCAGGTGGGGTCTGGCCAGGCCAGAAAGACTGAGCCTCAGGGGAGGGGTGCTAAAAGTTGGATTCAACCAATCATGCCTATGTAATGAGGTCCCAGTAAAAACTCTGGACAAGGAAGCTTCATGGACCTTCTGGTTGGTAATACATATTGATGCTTGTGGGAGGGTAACATTTTTCTGAGTTTTGTATGTCAGTATGGTAAATAATTCAACCTGAGGGGAATAGTGATCCAGCAGATCAGAAGAAGGTGGACGTTGGGGATCCTAGAGCTTATGGCTGGCTTCCTGAGGGGATAGAGGAAACCTCGAATTTATAGCCAGCATGTCAGAAGTGAGTGTGTGTCCTGGGGACTTCAAACTTGAGGCTGACATCTGAAGTCTTGGGCCAACTTGGCATTCTAGAGGACTGTGTCCTTTAATTTTAGGTCTGACTTAGCTCTGGTGGTGGGGTGAGAGGAAGAAGTACTGCATGAGCAGTTGAAGGAACTGAATTGAACAAATTTGTTGTTGTTGTTGTTATTGTTATATGCTGTTGAGTCGGATTCATAACGACCCCTTCTTGGGTTTCTGAGGCAGTATCACTACAGAAGTAGATTGTCCAATCTTCCTTTTGAGGAGTGGCTGGTGGGTTCAAACCACCAGCCTTCTGGTTAGCAGTCAAATGTCTTAGGCACTACATGACCACATCTCCCTATGGAGTGTATTTTTACTCTGCAACACATGGAGTTGCCATGAGTCAGCATCAACTCAATGGCAACTGGTTTGGTTTGGTTTTGGTTTAGTATATAATTAGCTTGAGCTTATGGGTATGAACATTTGGAAGCAACCAGGTATTTCTGAATCACTTCCCTCTGGCAAAACTTCCTGTCACCTGAAAAACTTAATTTGGAGTTAAGTGCTCAGGATCAGGAATAAAAATATCTAGGTACTGATGCTTCATCTGCTCTTTAACTAGCTGTATGACCTGAGATGTGCTGCCTAACCTCTACTCCAAACCAAATTTTTTGCCACTGAATTGATTCCAACTCATAGAAAACCCCACTGGGTTTCTAAAGCTATAAATCTTTATGGTAGCAGACTGCTTCATCTTTCTTCCATGAAGCAGTTTATGCATTTGAACCACCAAACTTTGGGTTAGTAGTCAGATGCCTTTACCACTAAACCACCAGAGCTCCTTTAATTTCTACTAGCATAATAGTTTATTCCTCTAAAATAGTAGGGTTATACCAATTCTGTCCATGAATTCTTGTTCTAGAATCCCATTATCATAAACAGAGCACTGAGCATATACAGGAAACCCTTAGAGGAGTTCATAGGGAGGGAAGAGCATGGAACAGTTTACTAGCTACACAAGTTTCATACATTGACAGCCTAAATAAGGCCAGCACATATATCCTGCAGGAATTCAGAGAAGAGAGGGATGTGAGGGTGCCACATGGTTTAGAGTAGACTTTATGGAAGATAGAGATGATAAACAGTTGATGCCAAATATATTTTTTAAATCTTGTTTAATTGTGTTGATGTATTAATTCTCCCCAAGCACAGTATTAGTGAAAGTTATCTGTCCACCACCTGTTGGAATATTGCCTTGACTCACTCAGGATTGTTTACTTTTACTTTGATCTAAGAAACAGACAAGGAAGTACCGATTATTTCCAAGCACTCCATTTTGAGGTGGTATATAATTTTGGTTGGGTGAAATAACATTTAACACAAGGACTCATGATGTTAGGGAAAGCAATTTAGAAATGGTCTTGTGGATTCAGCAACATATCTTCTAAGCAACACTTGAAAGCAAACAACTCAGATAATTGCTACTCAGTGTTTGCTTCTTAATGTTGAATCACGACAGAGAAAAAAAAATGGAGTAAGAGATAGCATTGATTTAGCTTGCTCTTTTGAGGGATGCAACGGAATATGGTGGTGAGGAATCTAAGCTCTGCAGTCAGACCATCTGTCTTCAAATCTAGATCCACCATTTATAGCTGGATGAGATGGGAGAAATTACTTCAATTTTGTACCTCAATTCCTTCATCTGTAAAATTTGCATAATAATAGAATGTATAGAAATCTTGTTACGGTTAAATCCATTATCACATAAAGAACTTAGAATAGTAGCTAGATCACAGTAAATGCCCAGTCAATGACATTTGTTATTATTATTCTTAGCATTTGTATCCTCCTACAAATGCATATACACATTATTGACAGGAATTAAATATGGAAACAGGGCATGAAATAGAACAAAGAAATGTGAACAATTGTTCTATTTATGTTATTTCTAAAGGAATAAATGAGCATTAAATGGGGCCTTGACTACCATAAATTCTCCTTAGGAAATGGCCTCTCTGACAGTCTGTCCCTTTATGTCTCTTTACTCTTGAATTCAAAATTATTGAAAAATTTAAACAAACAAATAAACAAAAACTTAGTATTATGAGTAATCTCTCTGGACCTTAGAAATCATCACGTTCCACCCACGACTTTGTTGTTGTTGTTGTTATGTGCCCTCGAGTTGGACCGACTCATTGCAACCCCTCCTCCTTGGGTTTCCGAGGCAGTATCAATACAGAAGTAGATTGCCCCATCTTCCTTCTGAGGAGTGGCTGGTGGGTTTGAACCACCAGCCTTCTGGTTGGCAGTCAAGTGCCTTAGGCACTACGCCCAAGACTTTACACTTGCGAAAACTGAGGCTCAGTTGATTAAGAGACTTGTTAGAGTCACACTGCAAGTCAAGGGTGGAGCCAAGACGAAAGGACTCAGAATTTACAGTCAGAATGCTGGGTATCAAGTTCCTCCTCTAGCACTTACTAACTGTGTGACTTTGGCGGATTACATAAATGCTGTTTTATCTCAGGTGGCGTGGTGCCTAAGGCATGTGACTGCTAACCAAAAGGCTGAAGGTTCAAACCCACCAGCCACTCCCGGGAAGAAAGGTTGGGCGATCTACTTCCGTAGTGATACCACCTTGGAAATCCAAGGAGGGGTCACTATAAGTCGGCCTGACTCAGCGGCAGTGGGTCTATTTAAAAATTTTTTGTTGTTGTAGGGATGTGTATAACACGTTGGCTAATTTAATGTTCTCCACGTGAACAATTTAGTGATATCAGTGATATTAATCACATTGTGCAATCATCACCAATAATCATTATCAAATTTATCATCTCCATAAACAGAATAAATTTAATCTGAGTGCCCTTTGAAACTTCACTCATTTGCTCATCTGTAAATTAGGGGTAAGAATTTACGACTTCATGCTGTGAGCACTAGATGTGTTAGCATATATGAAGTCTTAGAACACTACTGAGGATGTGTTAAGCACTCAGTAAATGTCAGTTATTATCATCATTAAAATGTCATTAATTAAACATGGCAAAAACGCAACAAGTATCAAAATTCAAACATTGCTTTGCCTAATTGTCAACTGAATTTAATGATTAATTGGTGAAGGATTTAACTACACAATAAAATAATAAAAATGTTATTGCAAATAGTTTAAATGAATAACTTAAAATAAATGCATTCTTTTAGGATTTTAATAAAATTTTATTTTATGTATTTTATTATGGGAGCTGTGGTAGCGTAGTGCCTAAGGCACTTGACTGCTAACCAGAAGGCTGGCAGTTCAAACCCAAAAGCCACTCCTTGGAAGGAAGATTGGGCAATCTACTTCTGTAGTGATACTGCCTCAGAAACCCAAGGAGGGTCCCTATGAGTTTGGTCCGACTTGATGGCACATAACAACAACAACAACAACAACATATTTTATTATATACAATATATATATTATATATTAATGATATATGTTATTATATATATGCAACACAAATGCAACGCACTGCCGTGGGATTGGATCCATATGCAACACAAATGCAATGCATTGCTGTGGGATTGGATCTGACTCACAGCAACTTCTCCTTGGGTTTCCAAAGTGGTGGAATCATTATGGAAGTAGATTGCCCAACCTTCTCTCTGAGGAGTGGCTGGTGGGTTTGAACTGTCAGCTTCTGGTTAACAGTAAAATGCCTTAGGCACTATACCACCAGAGCTCCTAATATTATATATAATATATATTATTATATATATATTATTATGTATTAGTATTACATATTATATATATAACAAAAAGTTTTCCATTTTTACCTTTTTTTTACCAGTGACATTAATTATATTCACCATATTGTACGACACCACCACTACCCATTTTCTAAACTTTTGCATAACTCCAAACAGAAACTCAGTGAGCAACAGCAATGACTTCCATTCCTTTCTCCCTGCCATACCCTGATAACCACCATTAAACTCTTACCTTTATGTATTTGCCCATTCTAGATATTTCATATAAGTGGGATCATATCATTTTTGTCCTTTTGGTCTGACGTCTCATTCAACATGTTTTCATGTTTCATTCCTGTTGCAGTATTATCTGAATTCCATCCCTTTTTATGGTTGAATACTATTCCACTGTATTTGTTTACCACATTTTATTTCTCCATCCATCAGTTGATGGATACTTAGGTTGTTTTCACCTTTTAGCTATTATACTATGAACATTGGTATGCCCTCCAGGGACTTTTGGCAGAAAAAAAGTTATTTCTAGCTCTCAAATGGGTATAATAGATATTCCTTCAGGATTTCTGTGACTCTTATCTTGGGTTGGAGTTCTGGTAGTGCAGCAATTAAAGCATTTGAACAGTAACCAAAAGATTGGCATTTTGAACCTACCAGCCACTCTGCAGGAGAAAGATGAGGCACTCTGCTTCCTTAAAGTGTTACAGGCTTGGAAACCTTGTAGGGCAGTTCTACTTTGTTCTATAGGATCCTATGAATCAGAATTGACTCAGTGGCAGTGGTTTGGTTTTTGGTTTTCTCTTGGGTTAATGTATTTGTGGGAATATTGAAGAATGTAGCAGGGTCAGACATTTGATGTGGCATTAGGAAAGCATGAAAAATTAGAGCACTGAGTGGGAAATTCTGCTGCTGCTGAAAGGCATCTAATAGCTGATGGTTATAGAGTGCTTCATACATTCTTAATTCTGTAGTGGAATTAAGAACTGTACCTCTTAAGATTTCTTCAAGTCTGTATATTTCCTTTGTGAAGCCTCCTCAAAATCTATTTTCTTTCTCTCTGAAGATATACTTGCATACATACCTGTGGTGTGGTGCTGGTGGGAAGCAGTCATGAGAAATAATGGGATGGACTTTGTCCAGCGCCCGTTTAAAGTGTAAGAAAGGAAACCTCTTGAACAGTGAGGGATTCTTAGGTAGTGAAAGGCTCATTACTTGATACATTTAAAAGGAGTTTAAGCAAAGCACTACCGGCCAAGTAAAGACTGGAAGGGAGATGGGTTAGATGCCTTGGTAGAGTCTCTCCATCTTGAAGTTCTGTATTTTGGTGGCACAATTAGTTCACCATATGGTATACAAACTCAAAATATTGTGTGATTACACAAAATGGATGTAGTTGAAGAATTATAAACACAGCCAATGGAGAGATATGAGACAATGGCTTGTGCATAGAACCCAACAATCTTGGCTTCAAAATGAGCACCTGTTGAATGCAAGGCTTAGTTCTCTTCCAGGTAGAAGTCACCTGTGAGTATATGGAAACATGGATAGACTCAGCTTTCTTGTAAGAGTTTGAGTAGACTGTGGAGAGATCACTTGCAGTATTTGTCACCTGAATATCTGTCATACATTCTCTGTTGTTGTTATTTGCCATCAAGTTGGACCCGACTCATAGCGATCCCTCCTTGGGTTTCCGAGGCAGTATCACTATGGAAGTAGATTGCCCCATCTTCCTTCTGAGGAGTGGCTGGTGGGTTCGAACCACCAGCCTTCTGGTTAGCAGTCAAGGGCCTTAGGCACTACACTACCAGAGCTCCTATGCATTCTCTACCATCTCTGTTTTCCTTGCTTATGAAATATAACGTGACCCTTCTCTGCAAAACCCATGTTTTCCCCACGATAACACAGTGCACGCTCATATCCCCTCCTCCCACAAAAGGGTTTAAAACCATTGACTATCATGGAAAATAATTTTTTTTTTTACCTTTTCAAATGTTTAATTTGTAACATCATTATGTGGAACATCACATTCACTTCATGCCTTATCCATCATCACCATGACACAAAGAATGTTTTCTCTTCTGGGATCTTCTCCCATGAAATCAGTGTGAATAGGAAAGGCCACTTGTTGCCATTTAGGAATACAGTTTTTCTCTCAATCCACTTGACAGTTCAAGGTGTCACATCTGCTACTTTGTGATAACGTTTTCTTTTATGGACCAGGCAGTTTCTAGAATGGTGTCACATAGGTCGAAATCTAGCCAGAAATATGTCAGAATTCCAAATTTAAAGTTGTTTCATGTTTTCATCTCCTGTAAGGGAAGGGTGCTTCATTTTGCCATGACCTTGTATAAAATATGGAGTCACTGGGTGGTGTAAATGGTTAGTGTGCTCACTGCTAATCGGAAGGTTGGAGGTCTAAGTATTCTACTTCTGAAAAGTCAGTCATTGAAAACCCTGTGGAATGCAGTTTGACTCCACACGCATAGGGTCAACATGATTTAGCGCTGAATTGACGGCAACTGAAAAAAAAAAAATCCTCAGGGTGTTTAGTGTTCCACCACTATGTCACCCTGCCCTAAATTGTTTTCCATCTTCTTACTTCAATTAAAATCTATCTGTCCTATGTCTGGAGACCTTTGGTGGTACAAATGATAAATGTTCCTGGTTCTTAACAAGGGCAGATTCACCATATGAAACTATTCACTTCAGATTAGTAAGTAAGCACAACTAAGCCTGTGCTTACCTTGCTTATTGAGTCATCTGACCCTGGTTTGTGG
The DNA here is from genome assembly GCF_000298275.1 of Orycteropus afer afer. NCBI lineage: Eukaryota > Metazoa > Chordata > Mammalia > Tubulidentata > Orycteropodidae > Orycteropus > Orycteropus afer. The sequence goes on along the minus strand of NW_006921828.1, from coordinate 4,385,715 downwards.
TTAGAGTTCATTCAGAGGTACCTGGTGATCTACTTCCAAAAAATTAAAAAGTAATAATAATACAGTCCTGAAAATCATATGGAGCATAGTTCTACTCTGACACACAGAATCCACTCAATGTGTATGTGGGAGTGTGTGTGGAATGATTGAAACACATTTCTTCTCTTATGCTGTTCTGATCAATTAAAAGTCACCACCTGGACCTCTGGGTTGAGATTGGATTTTTCATAGATTTAGCAAGTAAGAATCCCCTTTGATTTTGGGTATCTGCCATGGGTGAGGGGTTTGGCAGTGTCCTACACTGATTATTACTTCTTTAGAGGCTTCTTCCAGATAAGAAGGATGTCACTCTTGTGGCAACACACTGACATTCCTGCCTGCCACAACAGATAACCATGGGAATGTGGCAACAACATCCATCTACCTCTTTACTCTTCTTTCCCTTCCTCACTTAGCCTGATGGATATTCAATCCCTGTGTTTTCCAAACAAAAGAGACCAATTACTGGTCTAGATTAAAAAAGCCAGGCAGTGTGATGTGTGCTCATTAAGATAAACATTTATCTGCAACCCTCCTCTTCAGCCCAAGGGGATGTGGAAGGGTTTTAATCACCAAACAGGTTCAGGTTGCAGCAATATTTGCTCTTAGTGCATTTTCAGAGGCCATGGTAATTCCACGGCCTGCAAATAAAGATAAGAAGCTGGTTGCAGAACTGGGCAACAGTTGCCAGGAGATAAGAGCATATTATTCCATGCCAGAGGTTAATGGGAACTGTCAGCGTGGTAGTGATTTTTCCAATCCTTTGTTCACAGTTTGACAGAGGACATGGCTTGAGCCAAACACAGGATCAGATTTCCAAGAACACCTGTCGCTTCATGGATCAAATGTAAGAGATCTTGGGAACTTCTGTCCTGATAACACTATGTCTGCCTGTTGTGTTCTGTCTACATTCCTGGCAAAAGCTTTCCTTAGGTGGTGCCTTTGGTCACCAAATGACTAATCCCCTCATTGCTGCATGTTGTTTTCTTGCACAGCTTTAAAAATGTTTCTCTCTCTCTTTTTTTCTTTTTGTTTCTGAGCAGGATATATAAATGACAGAAATATATTTCAGTCAACATTTAAATATTCTCTGCCAGCATTTAGCAGAGAGCCCTGGGTAATAATAATCCACGAAGGAGTCAAAGTGAAAGTTTATTTTTATATTTGTGTTTGGCATACAGTCAGTTGGACACAAACACACTCACTCGGTATCCAGGGCTCCTCGCTCTCCATTGCTAACATCTGCTTGTGAGCCCAGACCTGGGGAAACCTCTCCCCTATGAACTTGTGCATGATTCATACCCAGTAAATGAATGATGAGCATTACTTTTCAGTAGATTTCTTTTTCTTTCTTTCAATTACCTGAATAGCTGCAAATGGATTCTATTATTTTAAAATGAAAATATTTAGTGGACCAGTCTCTAATGTGACAGGTACCATTTACCAGCCTAAAGAAAGCAATTTACAATAATCAAGTTATTTTACCTGGAAAAAAGAAGGGGCATCTTAAGAAAATAAAAGGCCTATTGGGTCTGTCTTGAAGGCATTAGTCATTGTGTTATTTATTATCTACTATGACAATTCCATATCCAATTTATTGTGTGTTTACAGTATGCCAAGCATTGAGTTAATTTTTCATGCATGATCACATTTAATCCTTGGGGAAACTCTCTGCATAGGTAAACCAGTTGCTTTCAAGTCCACTCTAACTCATGATACTCCCTTGTGTGTCAGAGTAGAACTGTGCTCCATAGGGTTTTCAGTGTCTGATAGTTTGGTAGTAGGTCAGCCTTTCCTTCTGTGACACAAGGTAGGTTTGTAAGTTCATTTGATGGATGGAGATACTGGCTTAGAGTGATGAACCAAAATCATACAGCTAAGAAGAGATTGAAGTAGGAACTGAGGTCTTTTTGCTTCCAGTGTCCAAGTTCTTTCCTGACTTCCAATAAAGTAACAGACCTGGCCTTCAAAAAACAGAGGCTAAGGATCTCTTTCCAGATTCTTCATCTTTTAGGCTTTTCCATTTCTCCAGACTTCTCTGAGTTCTTGATTATAAGTGTCTCTAACAAAAATAAACCCTTGCTAAAAGGGCGTATCTAGAGCCCATAACTCCTTGCTCCTAACCCAGAGCTCTTTCTCTGTTTCACTGTGTTCACACTCACATTAGGAGATGGTGGCAGGAGGTATGAAATTAGCAAACTGTTTTCCTAAGCCCTTCCTTCATTTGGAGTCCCTGGGTAGTACAAATGATTAAAATGTTTGGCTGTCAGCCTTAAGTCTGGAGGTTCAAGTGCACCCAGAGGCACCTCAGAAGAAAGGCCTGATGATCTACTTCCAAAAAATTGACCACTGAAAACCCTATAGAGCACAGTTTTACTCTGACACACTTCGGATCATGATGAGTTGACTCAAAAGCTACTAGTTTTTACCGGTTCCTTCACTTACTCCCTCCCCTTTGCCTACTCACCATCCAATCCCCTTTTGCTGCTCTATCATCTTCATAGCTTTGACAATTTGTTGGTTATTTTGCTGTTTCTTGTGTTCCTCTTACTAGACTGTCTGCTCTACACAGAGACTTTGCTTTATTCATTGTTGTATACTCAGTAACTAGAAGAATGGGCAGTTCCAGTAAGCCCCAATAGGTATTTGTGAGATGAATTAAAGAAGACCCAGAACTTCACAAGGTTTAATTAGATAATCAAATACCTACGCCATTAAGCTCACTGGTGTTTGAAATTTGGCAAGAGCCCTTCTCCTTCATTTAGTATATATGCAGACCTATGGATACTATTTTCATGGGCTCTAAAATCAGTAGGGTTTTTGTTTTATAAAAAATGATTTAATATATCATTAGTACAGTAATGTTTCAATATTCAGGACACATCTATGTACTGGCCCTGTCCTTTTGAAAGCTCAAGCCAATTTGTAATTAAATATACTTCAAATGTATTGCTCTAATTTATCACACAATATCACAACACTTAAAAACATTTGACACATTTCTTTCTCCCACACCCTCTCAATATGCAAAACAACAACAACAGAAATCTGTTCTTTTCCATTGCTTCAGCTTTTCAGAAGATGCTCTCAAATATTCATTAAGTTTAGGCAGAGTGTGTACATCCTGTCTCATGTTAATAGGTCCATATTTCCAAACTCTGAAGGGTACAGGAGGAAACTGAAGCCTCAGTGATTCTTCTGTGTCTTTAGTGGGGAGAGAGGAAAACAGATTTTCAGGATGACATGAGAACTTGACTACTAACCTCAAGGCTGGCAGTTTGAACCCACCCCAAGGCATCACAAAAGAAAGACCTGATGATCTGCCTGGGTAAAAGATTAAAATCAAGAAAACCCTATGAAGTAGCTATGGTCTACAACATATGGGGTTGCCACGAGTCAACTAAACTCAAAGGCAAAAGATTTTCTGACCTTGACTGCTCCCCCTAAGCTACACAATATTTAAGAATTAGTTTTCAGGCTACATTATAAACCTTCCCAGGAAGCAGTATTTACTGCTTAGGAAGCAGATGTGAATTTTGAAGGGTTAAGAAAGGGTATGGGGCTCTGGCCCTGAAGGAAAAACTGGAAAGAAAGGGGAAAATTAGGAAGAAAATATTTTTGTGTCTAAGGCATTTGACTGCTAACCAGAAGGCTGGTGGTTCAAATCCACCAGCTACTCCTCAGAAGGAAGATTGGGCAATCTACTTCCTTAGTGATACTGCCTGGGAAACCCAAGGAGGGGTTGCTATGAGTCAGATCCAACTCAACGGCAGTGAGTTTGATTTATTATTATTATTATTAATTTTAAAATTAAAAGCAACCAATTTTTACTGGTTCATTCACTTACTTCCTCCCCTTTGCCTACTTTCCATCCAATTCTCTTTTGCTGCTCTACTCATTTTCATAGCTTTGACAATTTGTTGCTTATTTTGCTGTTTCTTATGTTCCTCTTACTGGTGGCACAGTGGTTAAAGAATTCAGGGGCTAACCAAAAGGTTGCCGGTTGGAACCACCAACCACTGTGTGGGAAAAAGATGAGGCAGTCTGGTTCTGTAAAGATGTATAGCCTTGGAAACCCTAAGGGGCAGTTCTACTCTGTGCTATAGGGTTGCTATGCATCAAATTGACTCGATAGCAGTGGGTGAGTAATGTTAATCTAGGTTGATTGCATTGCACCTGGATAAGGAGAGGACATCTTTTCCCTATCTCACAATGCAACTGCATAAAGTGGAATCCTTATTGCATGTGTAAATGACTTTCTGAAAGGGTTCTGTCAGCCAAGGTTATCAAGCCTTTTAGCTTTCCTTTAGTGGCATAGGTGGCTCCTTTGCTTTCTCTTTTCTCACCTACCAGCCAAGACCTTTTCATGTAATTTCTTCTGAAAGATTCAAATTCCCGTTGACTCTACTGTAAAGTGTTTACTTAACAGAGAATGATCAATATTGAGCTAAATAGGGAAGAAATCATCTCTATAGTTATAGTTCTTTATATCTTCAGCACATGTTCACCTATTTTAAATGCTAACATGGCAAGCTATATTGGATAAGCATCTTGAGTTGTCCATGTGCTCATTACAAGCAGTCTCTGATTATGAACAAGTTCTATTTCTAAGTCTATCTTTAAGTCAAATGTGTACTTACGTCAGAACAGTCAGACAAGTTTCAGTTCATATGTAATGTCAGTCAAATGATTGTCTTAGTATATAGTATAAACTGTGCTTTTCTATGCATAAAAAAACTCATCTGTCAGTTTGTTGTATGGTGGTGACTTGTGTTTTGCTGTGAGGCAGGAGGTGATGCCACCAGTATTTCAAATAGATCAGGGTCACACATGGACAACAGGTTTCAGCAGAGATTCCAGACTAAGACAGAGTAGGAAAGAGAAAGGGGCCATCCATTTCTCTAACAATTGGCTAGTGAAAACCTTATTAATAACAGTAAAACACTGTCTGATACATTACTGGAAAACTCTATGAAACATTGTCTGGTATAGTGCCAGAAGATGAGCCACTCAGATCGGAAAGCACTCAAATTATGACAGAGCTCCTTACTCAAAGTAGAGTCGACCTTAATGATATGTTATTGTTCTTATGTGCCTTCGAGTCGGACCTGACTCATAGCGACCCCTCCTTGGGTTGCTGAGGCAGTATCACTACGGAAGTAGATTGCCCAACCTTCCTTCCGAGGAGTGGCTGGTGGGTTTGAACTGCTAGCCTTCTGGTTAGCAGTCAAGTGCCTTAAGCACTATGCTACCAGAGCTCCTTTAATGATATGGATGAAGTTAAGTTTTCAGGACCTCTGTTTGATAGTGGGACATGATTCAAATTGAGAAGAAACAGCTGCAAACATCCATTAATAAATGGAATGTGGAATTTACAAAGTGTGAATCTAGGGAAACTGGAAGTTGTCAGAAATGAAATGGAACATATAAAAATCAATATCCTAGGCATTAGTGAGCTGAAATGGACTAATATTTGCCATTTTGATCTACTATGGTGGAAATGAAAAATTGGAGAGGAATTGCATCACATTAATTGTCACAAAGAATATTTCAAGATCTATTCTGAAGTACAATGTTGTCATTGATAGGATAATATCCATATGCCTACAAGGAAGACCAGTTAATACTACTATTATTTATTTATTTTAAATGTGATTTGGGTGAAAGTTTACAGAGCAAATTCACTTTCCATATAGCAGTTCACATGCACTTTGTCTCATGACATTGCCTACAATTTACCCCAATGCAACAGCTCCCTTCCCACCTCCTCCCATTACCTCTTCCCTGTGTCCATCCCTCCATGCACTCCTACCCCCTGAGCTGTCTCCCTGTGCACAAACAATCCTTCTTTCTCTCATGATTGTTCTCTCCAAGGAGTGTATCTACCTCAAGTAAATGTCCAACTCATAGGCTGTCTTTTGTTTAGCTGGATGCCACAGGAGTGGGTTCAATTCCAGACCTGAATGGCAGTGAGGGGCCATAGTCTCAGTGGTTCCACCAGGCTCTATCAGACCAGCAAACCTGGTCCTCCCCCTTTTTTTTTCTTCCCAAATGATTTTGAGTTTTGTTCCACATTGTTCTCCCTCTCTGTCTTCTACATAGATCCCCCTATGAGTGGTTGACAGTGGTAGCCAGGCACCATCTAGTTCTTCTGGTCTCATAGTTGTATAGGCTACAGATTCCATGATGTACCAGTCACTAGGACTAATTGTTTCCATGAATCTTTGTTTTTTTTCATTCTTCTTTTCTCTGGATGAGGAGAGACCCATCATTGCATCTAGATGGCTGCTTACAAGCTTTTAAGATCCCAGTCACTACTTGTCAAAGAATACTACTATTGTTTAAATTTATGCCCCAACTACTAAAGCCAAAGATGAAGAAGCTGAAGATTTTTACCAACTTCTGAACAAATGTGCAATCAGGAAGTTTTGATTATTACTGGTGATTGCAAAGTAAAAGTTGGAAACAAAGAAGAATCACCAGTAGTTAGAAAAGTTGGCCTTGATGATAGAAATGACACTGGAGTTCACATGATAGAATTTTGCAAGACCAACGACTTATTCTTTGCAAATACCTTTTTTCAATGACTTATTCTTTGCAAATACCTTTTTTCAACAACATAAATTGCAGCTGTACATGTGGACCTCACCAGATGGAATACACAGGAATCAGATCAACTACATCTGTGGAAAGAGGTGATAGAAAAGCTCAATATCTTCAGCTAAAACAAGGCCAGGAGCTGACTGTAGAACAGACCCTCAATTCTCATATGCAAGGTGAAGTTTGCAGCTGAAAAAAATTAAAACAAGTCCATGAGAGGCAAAATGTTATCTTGATTATATCTCTTCTGAATTTAGAGACCATCTAAATAGATTTGATGCATTGAACACCAATAACCGAAAACCAGGGAAATTATGGGATGATATCAAGAACACCATATATAAAGAAAGCAAAAGGTCATTAAAAAGACAGGAAAGGAAGAAAAGACCTAAATGGATGTCAGAAGAGACTTTGAAACTTGTTCTTGAATGGAGAGTAGCTAAAGCAAATGGAAGAATTGACAAGATAAAAGAGCTGAACAGAAGATTTCAAAGAGAGCTTCAGAAGACAAGATCAATTATTGTAATGAAATGTCCAAAGATCTGAAGTTAGAAAACCAAAAAAGAAGTGCACACTCAGTATTTTTCAAGCTGAAAAAACTGAAGAAAAAATTCAAGCCTCGAGTTGCAATATTGAGAGATTGTATGGGCAAAATATTGAAAGGTGCAGGAAGGGTCAAAAGAAAATGAAAGGAATATGCAGAGTTACTGTACAATAAAGAATTGGTTGATGCTCAACTATTTCAAGGGGTAGCATATGATCAAGAACCAATGGTACTGAAGGAAGAAGTCCCATCTGCACTGAAGGCATTGACAAATAAACAAGGCTCTAGAATTGGCAGAATATCCATTGATATGTTTCAACAAACAGATGCAGTGTTGGAAGCGCTTACTCATTAAGTAATTTAGAAGACAGCTACCTGGCCTACTGACTGGAAAAGATCCATATCTACCCATTCCAAAGAAAGATGAACCCGCAGAATGTGGAAATTATCAGACAATATCATCAATATCATACATAAGTAAAATTTTGCTGAAGATAATTTAAAAATGGTTGTAGCAGTACATTGATAGGGAACTTCCAGAAATGCTAGCTGGATTCAAAAAAGGATGTGGAATGAGAGATATCATTGCCGATGTCAGATGGATCTTGGCTGAAAGTACAGAATACCAGAATGATATTTACTTGTGTTTTATTGACTATTGCTAAAGGGGCAAGAAGACCACATGTTCTGACCTCCTCTAACCCCACAAGAGGAAGACAGAATCACCATTAATAGCCCAAGGCCTATTACTACAAGGCCAGACATGCTGCCTCCCTCCAGCCCTTTCACCAACCATTCCTCTCAAAGCACCCACCACCTCTCTCCTGGGTTCAATAATTCACTGCAGTGGCCACACAGAACTCACAGATTACGGGGTTTATCAGGGAAGCACCAGGCTACAATTCAAGTTCAGACTGAAAAAGGCTCAGTCTCTCTCCCAGCCCACAGTCTCTCACAGTCTCTCTCCCAACAGTGAGTGTCCCTCCGTGTCTCACTCAGCAATGTGTGTATTTTGCATCTCTATCCCAGCAGTGCATGTCTCTTTCAGGAGAGCATGTCTCTTTCAGCAGCACGTCTTCCTCAACCAGTAGTCAGAGAGAGACCTCTTCTGCCTCTAGGAGGCCTCCTTTTGAGCCTGCCAGAGTGGCCAAACTAACCAATCATAACGTCAGAATTCTAAGCACCTGAGAGAGAGCAGGAGCCTCCCTGAACATAACTTTGTGTTGTGTACAACAGAAATACCCCAGGTGGATAACTTTTACAATCAGGAGCTCCTGAGTTGCTCACAGCAAATTCCACCACGGAGTTTACAAAGGCTTATGGCTAGAAAAGGCACACTAAGTAATTTACCACACTGCAACTATGCAAAAACATTTGATTGTGTGGCTTATAACAAATTATGGATAATATGGAAAGGAATGGGAATTCCAGAACACTTAATTGTGCTCATGAAGAACTTGTACATAGAACAGCAGTCTCATTTGAATAGAACAAGGGGATATTGCATGGTTTGAAATTAGGGAAGGTGTATGTCATGGTTATATCCTTTCACCATACTCAATCTGTATACTGAACAAATAATCTGAGAAGCTAGACTACATGGAAAAGAACATAGCATCAGGATTGGAGGAAGAGTCTTTAATAACCTGCAATACAACCTTGCTTGCTGAAAGTGAAGATGAGTTGAAGCACTTCTGATGAAAATTAAAGACTAAGTCTGCAGTATGGATTACATCTCAATATAAAGAAAACAAAATTTCTCACAATTGGACCAATAAGCAGCATCACGATAAATGGAGAAAAGATTGAAGTTGTCAAAGATTTCATATTACATGTTTCCACCATCAACATCCATGGAAGCTGGAAGCTGCAGTCAAGAAATCAGACATCATCAAAAGACCTCTTGAAAGTGCTGAAGAGCAAAGATGTCACTTTGAAGACTAAAGTGCACTTAACCCAAGCCATGATATTTTTAGTTGTCTCATATGCATGTGAAAGCTGGACAATGATTAAGGAAGACCGAAGAAGAGTTGATGCTTTTGAATTGTGGTATTGGCAAAGTATACTGAAAGTACCATGGGCCGCCAGAAGAGCTAATAAATCTGTCCTGCAAGAAGTGCAGGCAGAACGATCCTTGGAAGCAAGAAAGGCCAGACTTTGTCTCACCTACTATAGTCATGTTATTAGAAGGGACCATTCCTTGGAGAAGGATATCATGCTTGGTAAGACCCTCAACAAGATGGACTGAGATAGTGACTGCAAGAAGGGGCTCGGTATAGCAAGAATTGTGAGGCTGGCACAGGACTGGATAGTATTTTGTTCTGTTATACATAGGGTCACTGTGAGTCGGAACTGACTTGACAGCATCTAAGAACAATGTGCATTAAAAAAATAAATAAATAAACACTTCCAGATACACTGAAGCATCTTTAACATAATAATACAGTGATAATAATAATAATAATGCTTTGATGCACATTGCAAAGTAGTGTCCATTTATTATTATAAACTTCAAATTTTTAATGTAATAGGTTTTACAGGGGTTGGTTCAGAGGGGGTTGGCTCATAACTACAGGCTGTACATAAGTCGGAGCCTTGTGACCTAGGGACTGACTGTATTTTGTAACATAAAGTGGAGATACTCAATCTTTGAAAATTGCTTTCTGAGATTGGATACTGCACTGTGTCTCCCAATTCATATTTGTCCTTAATAAAAAGGCATTACCAGAGGAATTCTCTTGTTCTTGCTGGATCAACTCTTTACTATAAAAGTAGGTTAAGATATATTTACATTTATTCTTTTGGAAAAAGCTGCCCTTCTTTGTCTGTGCATGCATGTGTGTGTGTTTAATATGTGGCAGTTTAAGGTTGTATTAACTTCAAAAAGAGGTTTATCTCCCTTATTAAAAAAAAAAAAACAGGAATTAAGATGGGGTCTCTCGAATAGAGCAGGTCTGGATTTTATTTTTGCCTCTAGTGTTTCAACTGCTTGGTCCCTCTATGCCTTCCCTTGCTTCCTCATCTACAAAATGCAGAGTTATGCCATTGGTCTAACAGAGTTGGTATGAGAGTTAAAATTATTGATCTATGTAAGGCACTTACCCCAGAGTTTAGCACATGCCAAGTCCTCAGTTTCTGTTTACTATTGTTTGGAGCTCTGGTAGTATAATGCCTAAGGTGTTTGACTGCTAACCAGAAGGCTGGTGGTTCAAACCCACTAGCCACTCCTTGGAAGAAAGACTGGGCAATCTACCTCCATAGTGATACTGCCTCGGCAACCCAAGGAGGGGTCACTATGAGTCGGGGCCGACTCGATGGCACATAACAACAACATTGTTACTGTTAATTCAGCTGAAAAGTGAACACACACTGAAACAACAGACCATAGCTTGGAAAAGTATTTAGAATCTCAGTGGTCTGTGGGCCTTGATAAATTGATGTCACGTCCTTAGGCAAACCTGCTTTGCATCCCTAATTTAGGGGAGGCAACCCCTGGTATATGCTTTCACAGCAGCCTGTACTCTTTCTTAATAGCATTTGTTACAATTGTAATCCGTTATTTGTGTGATTGTGTATTTAGTGTCTGATAGGTGATGGAAGGGACCCTGTCTGTTTTGTACATTGCTATATTGTTATTGTTGTGTGCCATTGAATCTTTTTTTTTTTTTTTTAATTTATTGGGATTTGGGTGAAAGTTTACAGAGCAAATTCATCTTCCATACAGCAGTTCACATACACTTTGTCTCATGATATTGACTGTAATCT
>NW_006921828.1:4326160-4374667 GCF_000298275.1 Orycteropus afer afer | reverse complement strand
TTGGGATTTGGGTGAAAGTTTACAGAGCAAATTCATCTTCCATACAGCAGTTCACATACACTTTGTCTCATGATATTGACTGTAATCTCCCACAATGCAACAGCTCTCCTCCTACTTTCTCTTCATAGCCACCTTTTCCTTCTGTCCTTCCCTCCCATGCACTCCTGCCCCGCAAGCTGTCTCCCTGTGCATACACAGCCCTTCTATTCTCCCATGATTGATCTCTTCAAGGAGTGTATCTATCTGAAGTTCAGCTCATATGCTTGTCTTCTGTTTGGCTGGAAGCCACAGGAGTGGGTTCAATTCCAGAACTGCAGGGCAGCTGGAGCCATAGTCTCAGAGGTTCCACAGGCTCTATCAGACTAGTAAACCTGGTCTCCTTTTTTGTGTGTGTGATTTTGAGTTTTGTTCTACATTGTTCTCTCATACTATCCATGATCTCCTACATATATCCCCCTCTGAGTGGTTGACAGTGGTAGCTGGGTACCATCTAGTTCTTCTGGTCTCATAGCTGTATGGGCTGAGGATCGCATGGAGTACTAGTCACTTGGATTAATTGTTTCTGTGCATCTTTGGTTTTCTTCATTCTTTATATTGAATCATTTTTGACTCATAGTGACCTATGTGACAGAGTAGAACTGCCTAATAGGGTTCTTGGCTGTGTAATCAACTCAGTGACACACACAACAACAATCATTGTTGAAGCGGATCATCAAGTCTTTCTCCCGCAAAGCTTGGTGGGTTTGAATCACCAACCTTTTAGTTAGCAGCTGAATGCTTAACTGTTTGTGGTAGTGCTGTATACCAAAACCAAAACCAAACTTACTGCAGTTGAGTCAGATCTGACTCATAGTGACCCCTCCTTGGGTTTCCAAGACATTATAACTACAGAAGTAGATTGCCCAACCTTCCTTTGAGGAGTGGCTAGCGGGTTTGAACCACCAGCCTTCTGGTTAGCAGTCAAATGCCTTAGGCACTACACCACCAGAGCTCCTACCCACTCATACTCCATAGTACCTGAAGGTAAGTGGGGGTGTTCAAAACCATTTGATGAATGGAGGAATGAGTGCAACAAAGAGTTATGAGCTGCACATGTGTTTGACTGAGGGCTTTTGTAAACAGGTGGGTGAATGAATGAATGAATGAATTCTTCTGTTTTCATCCTACTTCATTGGCTCTTTGCTAGCTCTCTCCTCTGCCCAATGTCTACTTGTACTTACAGCATTTTATTTTTTCTTCTAAATTTTAATTTTTTGTTGTTGTTGAGAATATATACAACAAAACATACATCAATTCCATGGTTTCTACATGTACCATTTAGTGACATAGATTATATCCTTTGAGTTGTGCCACTATTGTCACCTTCCTTCTCTGAGTTGTTCTTCCCTCATTAACATAGATTCACTGCCCTCTAATGTTCTTACCTAATTTTCAAGTTGCTATTTTCAAGTTGACCCCATATATGTAGATAGTTCTTAAAAGAATATAATGCTCAAGGCAGAGGTTTTTTTTTTTTTTTTTACTAGTTAAGCTAAAGTATTTGGTTTTAAGAAGATTTCAGGGATGTTTTTGGTTTAAGGTTTAAAGATAATCTCAGAGCAATATTTTCAGTGGTTGATCTAAATTTCAGAAAGTCTGTATTCCATAAGAATTTGAAATTCTGTTCTGTGTCTACCCACTTTTGGTCAGGATACTTCTATAGACTCTTTGATGAAAATATTCAGAAATGGTAGCCAATCACCATCCAGTCTGGTCTCATGGCAAAGGAGGCAGTTGCTCAGGGAGGCAATTAGTCACACATTCCATTTCCTCCTCCTATTCCTGATTATCCTTCTTCCTCTCTTGCTCCAGGTGAATTGAGACCAATAGTTTGCCTTGGATGGCTGCTCAAAAGCTTTTAAGACCACAGGCACTATGCAACCAACTAGGAGGTAGAATAGAAGGCACTAAGTATGTTATTAGGCCAGTTAGATTTCCCATGAAACCATGACCCTAAACCTCCAAACCAAGAAACCAAATCCCATGAAGTTGTTGGTTGTACATAAGCAGACTTAGTAGCTACTCTATTTTTTTTTTATCATTGTTGTAAATATGTCTATCACACACTTTTGGCAATTCAGTTTTTTATAGGTGTACAACTTATTGACAGCAATGATAATAATAGACTTGCAATGTGATAATTCCGTCACCATTAACCACCTTTTACTCTCCTTCCTCACACTCTTGGTAACCATTAATAATTTTTTTTCTCTATACATTTGTCTTTTTTACTTTTTATATAAGCAAAGTCATACAATATTTGTCCTTTTGTGATTGACTGCTTTTACTCAACATAATGTCTTCCAGCTCCATCCATATTGTACCATGTATAAGACTTCATTTCCCCTGTTGGCTAAGTAATAGTCCATTGTATGTAGTATCACATTTTGTTTATTCATACATCTGTTGATGGACATTTAGGTTGTTTCCACGTTTTGGTGGAAATATTATTAACTAATTTGTTCTTATAGAAAGATGATGTGGACCAAGCCAACAGTTCTAGTGACTGAATACAGCCCACAAGAAACCTGTTTCTAGAGTCATATTTGCACAACTCCAAAGCGTTGCTGTGAAATGAAAAAAAAAAAAAAAGGTGCCCTAAATAATATGAAAAGGCTACTTCACAAAATGTCTACAAGAAGTCAGGGTATAGTAGCCATAAATATAGGATTTGGAGTCACACAGATGTGGGTTTGAGTCCTAGCTTTATCATTAACTAGCAATGTAACCTTGGAGAAGTCACTTAACCTATCTGAGATTATTTCTACTAAGATTCTTCTATTTACCGGAGGTTTATTTAACAGAGAGGAGCATAAACTTCTTTCTATATAAAATGCTCAATTTATTAAATATATGGACCTAATAAACAAAATTTAAATGCCAAATTGAACATGTAAACTTTATTATAGATTAAACTCTCATAGACAGTTCAAAATAAAATTAAAATTTTAATGTGACTGAAACTTTTGAACATGGTGAATACCTTAAAGTGTTGTTGTTTTGTGCTGTCGAGTCGGCCCCGACTCATAGCGACCCCTTCTTGGGTTTCCGAGGCGATATCACTACGGAAGTAGATTGTCCAACCTTCCTTCCCAGGAGTGGCTGGTGGGTTTGAACCGCCAGCCTTCTGATTAGCAGTCAAGTGCCTTAGACACTATGCTACCAGAGCTTTAAATGCAATGTTTACTCAATTTCTTATTGTAATTAAACTTTAAAATTATTAGTCCTGCAATTGAATTTGCTTCTTCATTATTTCTATATGTATTCTTAATACTAGGAGCTCTGGTAGCATAGTGCCTAAGGCACTTGACTGCTAACCAGAAGGCTGGCGGTTCAAACCCACCAGCCACTCCCCAGAAGGAAGGTTGGGCAATCCTACTTCTGTAGTGATACTGCCTCGGAAACCCAAGGAGGGGTCGCCATGAGTCGGGGCCGACTCGACGGCATATAACAACAACAACAACAATTCTTAATACTATCATAAGCTGACAACAGAACGTGTTTTGATTTAATTTGATTATAGTATAATTTATACTGATGTCTTCTCAAGATTAAAACTGTGTTTATTCATTCAAAATAAAGCAATACCTTCTCAGATCAACCTAGGTTATAGGATCTAGATCATCAACCAGCTGATTTCTGGTTTGTGTATAAGACTGTTTGCTTGTCTCAAATTAACTCAAGTTCAGTCCCTTATAAAACTATACTTTATTTGTTATATGTTGTTGTTGTTATGTGCCGTCATTATATAGGAAAGATTATTTAATCCTGTATCTTCCCTACAGGTTTAGATAGTCACAACTTGTGTTTCTTCTCCAGAATGAAGTGCTGCATGGCCAGCATTTTATCATCAATTATCTTATCCATCATTGTATATTGACTTGTCCTGTTAACACTATTGACAGCATATCTTTGCCTTATTAATATTTTATTTATCAGCAGAGCCATCCAGCTCTTTTAGGACATTTGGCTAACTAATCATTTCAAAATACATTGTTGGACCCCTTTTCACTTGGTCATTAATTATGACCTCTGATTGAAGCTCATGCTACATGGTTATTACCTATGACCATAAATAATCTTTCCTATTTTGAGGTTTAGTTACAAAGTTCCTTGGAACTACTTGGCTGACTCATAATTCCTTGGTCTACATATCTATATTTTATGAAAAGATGTACAGAAGAATAAATAAAAGAAACAATATACCTACATGTAATCTCTCTTGTTATAACCAATTATAAAGAAAAAATATGTATAGTCACCTTCTTTTAATCTTAAAACTACCTTTCAGTTCATGCTCTGCTAACTACCCCAATCCTCCCTTTTTTAAATTGTGATTTGGGTGAACGTTTACAGAACAAATTCACTTTTCTTACAGCAGCTCACATACACTTTGTCTCATGACATTTACTGCAATTTCCCACAATGCAACAGCTCCCCTCCAACTTTCTCCCCATAGTTACCTCTTCCCTGTGTCCTTCCTTCCATGCACTCCTGCCCCCGAGCTGTCTTCTTGTGCATACACAGCCCTTCTATTCTCCCATGATTGTTCTCTCCAAGGAATGTATCTACCTAATGTAAATGTTCAGCTCTTATGCCTATCTTTTGTTTGGCTGGAAGCCACAGGAGTAGATTCAATTCCAGACCTGAAGGGCAACTAGGAGCCATAGACTTAGTGGTTCCATCAGGCTCTCTCAGACCAGCAAACCTGGTCCCATTTTTTTTCTTTTTAATGATTTTGAGTTTTGTTCCACATTATTGTCTCTGTAGGATCTCCTACAGAGATCTGCCTCTGAGTGGTTGACAGTGGTAGCCAGGCACCATCTAGTTCTTCTGGTCTCATTGTCATAAAGGCTGAAGATTGCATGGTGTACTAGTCACTTGGAATAATTGTTCCCATGAATCTTTGCTTTTCTTCATTCTTATTTGCTATGGACAAGGAGAGACCCATCATTGCATCTACATGGTCACTTGCAAGCTTTTAAGATCCCAGTTGCTACTCACCAAAGTAGGATGTGGAACAATGTTTTTTTTTTTAATTGGGATTTGAGTAAAAGTTTACAGAACAAATTCACTTTCCATACAGCAGTTCACACACACGTTGTCTCATGACCTTGACTACAATTCACCCCAATGCAACAGCTTCCCTCCCACTTCCTCCTGAAAATTACTTCTTCCTGTTTTCCATCCCTCCATGCACTCCTGCCCCCTGAACTATTTCCCTGTGCATAAACAGCTCTTCTTTCTCCCAAGATGGTTCTCTCCAAGAAATGTATCTACCTCAGGTAAATGTTCAACTCTTATGCCTGTCTTTTGTTTGGCTGGAAGCCACAGGAGTAGATTCAATTCTAGACCTGAAGGGCACTAGGGGCCATAGTCTCAGTGGTTCCATCAGGCTCTATCAGACTAGCAAAACTGGTCCTCCTTTTTTTTTATTCTTTTTCCAAATGATTTTGAGTTTTGTTCCACATTGTTCTTCCTCTCTATCCAGGATCTCCTACATAGATCCACCTCTGAGGGGTTGACAGTGGTAGCTGGGCACCATCTAATTCTTCTGGTCTCATAGTCATATAGGCTGAGGATTTCATGGTGTACCAGTTGCGAGGACTAATTATTTCCATGAATCTTTGGTTTTCTTCATTCTTCTTTGCTCTGGATGAGGAGAGATCCATAGTTGCATCTATATGGCTGCTTGCAAGCTTTTAAGATTCCAGTCGCTACTCACCAATATTTTGTGTAGTATGTTATGCCAATTGAGCTTGATGTCCCCTGTGACTGTGGTCCCGAGCCCACAGGTTCAACTGCTTGGCCCCTCTGGGTAACTGGCTGTGACCAAGAAGTGACTACAACCTGTTTGTTACGGCCATCCCATTTGTGGTATACTCTTGTCAGAGTGGCACTAGGTAACCAGAACATGGTCTATCATGGAGAATGCTCCATGTGCACTGGAAAAGAATGTATATTGTGCTGTTGTTGGGTGAAGTGCTCTGTAGATGTCTGTAAGGTCAAGTCGGTGGATTGTATTATTTAGTTCTTCTGTATCTTTGTTGAGTTTCTTTCCAGTTGTTCTGTCTTTCATTGAAAGTGGTGTATTAAAGTCTCCTACTATGTTTGTGGAGTCATTTATTTGCCTGTTCAATTCTGTTGAAGTCTAATTTATGTATTTTGGGGCTCTTTCATTGGGTCCATAGATATTTATTTCGGTTATATCTTCTTGTTCAATTGATTCTTTAATCATTATAGAATGTCCTTCCTTGTCTCTTATGGTGGTTTTTGTCTTAAAGTCAATTTGATCAGAAATTAATATTGCCACTGCTGCTCTTGTTTGGTTACCATATGCTTGATGTATCTTTTTCCAACCTTCGATTTTTAGCCTATTTTTGTCTGTCTGTAAGGTATGTCTCTTGCAGACAGCATATTGATGGGTTATGTTTTCTTGTCCAGTCTACAACTCTCTTTTGAGTGGTACATTTAGTCCATTGACTTTCAGTGTAATTATTGACAAGTATGAATTGGTTGCTGTCATTTTGTTATGTGTCTTTTCATGGTGTTCCTGGTTTCTTTGTTCCATATAATTTTCTGTGCTGAGCTCATTATGTTTAAAATCATGTTATTATTTCCTTTGTTGCTATTGTTTTAGCATTTGGGAGCTCTGGTAGCATAGTGCCTAAGGCACTTGACTGCTAACCAGAAGGCTGGAGGTTCAAACCCACCAGTCACTCCTCGGAAGGAAGGTTGGGCAATCTACTTCCGTCGTGATACTGCCTTGGCAACCCAAGGAGGGGTCGCTATGAGTTGGGGCCAACTCAATGGCACATAACAACAACAACACATATTTTATTGTAATGTGAAAGTTTATCATTTTTCTTTGAGGTTACTTGTGATTTATAATTTTCTCCCCGAGTTTAGAACAGTTCATTCTATCTTGCCACTCTCTCAACTTCCTCACCATTTAGGAGTTCTGTAACTACATTATTTTTTCCCTCATTTTGGTTTGTAGTTGTCCTCATTTGCCAATTGATGTCTCTGGTTCCCTGTTTATAATCTTGTAAGCTTATTTTACTTTGGATACTTCCATAGCTGTGTTGGTTTGTGGGTTATATCATCTTGTGTATTAATGATCAGTTGTTGTTTGCCATTATTGGTTCTCTGTTCAAAGGACTCCCTTTAGCATATCTTGTAAGGTTGGTCTGGTTTTAACAAATTCCCTTAGTTTCTGCTTATCTCGAAATCTAATTTCACCATCATATTTGAGGGACAGTTTTGCCAGGTATATAATTCTTTGTTGGAAAATTTTCTTTTTCAGGGTTTTATATGTACCATCCCATTGCCTTCTTGTTTGCATGGTTTCTGCTGAAAAATCAGAGCTTGTTCTTATTGGTTATCCTTTGTAGGTAACTCTTTGTTTTTTCTGTGTTGCTTTCAGGATTCTTTCTTTGCCTTTGGTTTTGATGAGTTTGATGATATGTCTTGATGGGTTTCTTTTGGGGTCTGTCCTGTTTGGGGTTTATTGGACTTCCTGAATGGATATATTCTTATCTTTCACCATATCAGGGAAATTCTCTTCCAACAAATCTTGGACAATTTTCTCAGTGGTTTTCTTTTTCTATTCCTGTTCTGGAATTCTGATTACATGTAGGTTATTCCTTTTAATGGTATCCCACATGAACCTTAGGCTTTCTTCATTTTTTGTTTTTTTTTTAATCTTTTTTCTGATTGATCCTTTTCCAAAGAGGTATTGAGGTATTAGTCTTCAATCTCATTAATTTGGTCTTCCATTGATTCAATTCTACTCCTTTGCCCTTTCAATGTGTTATCAATTTCTGAAAATTAATCCTCTGTGTTTCTAACTGTAGATTTTGTATCATTTCTAATTTTTCATTTATTTTGTCATTTTGTTCTTTCATTTTCTTCAGAAATTGTTCTAGGGCTTTGTCTGTGTTTTCCTTAATTTTTCAGTGTTTTCCTAGATCTGTCCCTCAATCCTTTGAAGATACCTAAATATGATTCTTTTTAATTCCTTTTCAGGGAGTTCCAGTGCTACTTCTTCCTCAGGGTTGTTTTCTGGGTCTGTATCCTGCTCCCTTGTTTCTGCCACTTTATCTTGCTTCTTTGTATGGACTGTGATGGTCTGTTGTCTCTAAGACATTATGTTGTTGTATTAGGTCTGTTAACTGTTTGTGAAGAGCAGCTAAGGATGGGTCAGGATCATCTTGGTGGTCATTTATCATTGGCCAGTTGGTGGAGAAGGAAGTGGTGGCTCTCACTCAGTAAGTGGAGCTGCAGGAGTTGTGGGTGTAGTTGTTGTGTATGGGCACTGTTGCTGTCTCCCACTCAGTTAGATAAAAACAACAATTGAAAAACCATCAAAAAAGTAAAAGCAAGTTGACAAAAAACACACTGCATAAACACACAGGAATAATCACCAAAAAATTAAAAATAATTTAAAAAAAAAAAAAGAAAAAACCCAAAACACTGCAATATCTGGGGAAAGGGCAATAGGAGAAAAAAGGTAAAGCAGGAGAATAATTAAGAAAAAATGGGAAAAATGCAAAAAGAAAAACAAGGAATGCAGTTGACTATGAGAAAGAAATAAATGGGAACCTGGAACAGGGAAGAGAGAAAAACCTGAAAACTAGAACCTGGTAAGGGAAGAATAAAGAATAATAATAAAAGACAAAAATTTAATGATAATAATAATAATGTTAAATCAGACAAAAGACAAACAAACTAAAAAAAAAAGGAAAAAAAAAAAAATCTGGGCAGGGCAGGGCAGGGCACCCAGGCTCTGACCAAGCATAGAGACTGAGAATTCCTGTCAGCCCAGAAGGTGGGTAGGAGTGAGGGATAGCCACACCTCTGTTCACCAAGAGTGTGTGTGGTCTAAGAGTAACAAGGGGAGTATTGTCCCTATTCTGGTCCCCTAGTACCACTCTGACAAGAATATACCACAAATGGGATGGCCTTAACAAACAGGAGTTTATTCTCTTACAGTTTGGAGGCTTTAAGTCCAAGTTCAATGTGCCAGGCTCTAGGGGCTGGGTGAAAGCCCCTGAACCTTGGCTTCAGATCTGCCTCCTGCTCCCAGCCCACTGGAGCTAGAGGCATTTCTTCACTCAGACAGCTGCTGGCTGCTGAGACTGACAAGCCCAAGGTTGACAAGTAAAAAGGCACAGCCCCGATGTTACTAAACCACATGGAAGGCCATTAATTCAAGTCCACTGAAAGTCCCAAGATTGACAGCGTATGGCAGGCTGCTGAACAATGACACAGTTACATGCAGGGTTCAAGCATGCCATAAGCTAGAGACCATTCCCAAAGCTGTTTTTTCATATATGGGAAGCAGACCAGATACCCAGCTACTCAGCTGCTCACAGTAGATTCCACCATGGAGTTGATTACCAGTCTCATCACGGGAACACTACACCTAACTGCCCAGCCACTCAACCAGGCCTAGCCAAGTTCACACACAAATGTAACCACAACAGTACCTTTCCAGTCATTCATGTCCTGAATATCCTTGTGGTTCCTGGCAAGTGGAGCCTATTCTTAAGTCCTTGCAGTCTGGGAGAACGCTGTTGCTTTAAATATCCAAAATGGTTGAACTACTTGTAAGCATTCAAAATGGCTGTGCCCTCCAAACAGGTAAATGTTCACAGCTCAGCCCACTTTTCTCTTCACTGCTTCCCCTTTTATTCATCAGCCACCAGTGCAGTCCTCCGTGCAGCCCCTGGCTAGCATGGTTGATTTTTAGGTTAATTCTTAGGTCCTAATACTACTCAGTAATATCCAAGCTGTCTGTGCCATCAGGTTGCTGACAGACCGCAACTCTGTATGTTTCCTTTTCATGTGTGTTTTCTGCAAGTTCTACTAGTTGGAGTTTAGTCCACTTCTGTATCCTTCCCTTCAAGGCTCAAGGCTCCAGGATTATCTTCTGTTTCTGTGTTAATTGGTTCCCATGTTCTTTGTTGAAGAGGGTCTATACAGTCTGTCTGCCTATTCCACCATCTTACTGGAACCTAACTTTCCCCATTTGATATCATGATGGAATCATGGCTTTTTACAGACTAACTTTGTTCCATTTGTTGTGTTAGGTGCTATTGAATGGGTTTCAACTCATAGTGACCCTGTCTACAACAGAATGAAACTGCCTGGTCTTGTGCCATCCTCACAATTGTTGCCATGCTTGAGCCCATTGTTGCAGCCACAGTGTCAATATGTCTCATTGGGTATCTTCCCCCTTTTCTATGATCTTCTTTTTTACCAAATATGATACCCTTCTCCAGGGACTGGTCCTGCTTTGACAACTTTCAATTTTCCTTGGTACATTTGACTTTCTGATAATGAATGAATGTTTGCAGTTGTATCCTCTCATTTTGAGTCATGCCATATTGGTAAATCATGGTCCAGAAAGCTTTTAACTCCATCAATGTCATTAAGGTCTCCTCTACTGTGAGGCAGCAGCTCTTCCCCAATCATATTTTAAGTGTTTTCCAATCTTAGAGGTTCATCTTCTAGCACTAGATCAGACAATGTTTCACTGTTATTCATAAAGCTTTCAGTAGCTAATTTTTTCAGAAGTGAGTCACCTCTTCCTTCTTCCTTTTCTGTCTTGGTCTGGAAGCTCCTCTGAAATCTGTCCACCCTGGGTGATCCTGCTGGTATTTGAAACACTGGTGGCATAGATTCCAGCATCACAGCTACACACAAGCCACCACAGTACAACAAACTGACAGAAAAATGGTGGTGTTCCATTTAGCTATGATTATTTTTCTCTTTGTGAGGCTCACATTGCTTTAACTTGGTCAGTACACATGCCTTTAAACTAGCTGTTTGTCACGATCTCCTAAAGAGGATCATTGTTCTTTAGCAAAACCCAGATCTTCCAGGTTCTCCTGATATTACCCTGTTAAAAGACAGTGGATCAACTCTGAGAAACACAGATTATTTTCAGGAGAAACGTATCAGAAATTAACATCTGGGCCCTAGGGGTTGAGGGACAGTTGCTGTGGATTAAAGTCTGATTGCTGGTGACCTCATATGTGTCAGAGTAGAACTGTGCTCCATAGAGTTTCAGATGCTGATTTTTCAGAATTAAATCACCAGGTCTTTCTTCCAGGATGCCTCTGTATAGTCTTGAACCTCCAACCATTTGGTCAGCAGCCAAGCACATTAACTGTTTGCACCAACCATGGACTCCCTGGGCTCTAACCAAACCAAACCAAACTCACTGCTGTCAAGTCAGACCTGACTCATAGCGACCCCTCCTTTGGTTTCCGAGGTAGTATCACTACAGAAGTAGATTATCCAACCTTTCTTCTGAGGAATGGCTGGTGGGTTTGAACCACTAGTCTTCTGGTTAGCAGTCAAGTGCCATAGATACTACACTACCAGAGCTCCTGGGCCCTACTGACCCTCATAAAGACATGTTGGAATCAAAGTGCTGGTGACGCTGTTGGAAATTATATTTCCTTTGAGGAACATGAGTTAGTATTAATTTTTCCAGTTTAGCTATTATATTACTCAATCTTCATTTAAATTCTGTTCAAATGTGATTTTCTCATGAATGTTCTCCATATTTAAAAATTGTATCCCCTCAATCAAATTGAAATAGTTTCTCCTGTTATAGTCCTTCCACAATCTCAACTTCCACCAAACTGTGTCAGCGTTGGGGGTTCTTTCTCCTCTGTGGAATGATAACAACAGCACTCAGCTTACAGAGTATTTGGAGGAATAAAGGAGCCCCAAGAACAGTGCATAGCACAGAGGACACTTTTGGCAAATGGAAGTTAATATGATTAAGCCTCTTTCATCCAGAGGCACACTTAACTATGATACAAGTAGAATTTATTGTACTCTGCAGAAGCTCTATTTAAAACATATAAGTAATACACAAGAAAAAAAAAATGCTTTTCCAAAAATAAATGCTTCTATCTCTTTTGTAATTGCTAATCCTCTATGTGACATTCCGTAGCTCTTTTAAATATTTTGGTATTAACATTGAAATTATCCATCTGGGTGGTTTCTGCATCTGCTTGGGTATTAATAGTCTGTTCTGAACTATCTCCATTAATGGAAGAGCTGTTATGTCATAAAAGAGTGGATGCTTTGGCCTGAAACCATTAGGAAAAGGCATATCCAAAGGTTAGATGACTCAGATGTGTTTAGAGTACCCAAGGCCATAATCATGTGAAACTCTTTTTGTAGTTTTTTTTAAGTCTAAAAACTATTCTAGATGGCCCTGGAAAAGATGAATCCCCACCTCCACTTCTATGGAATTACTGATAAAGCTGATTTTGAAAGAGGCCACATTTTATTTGTTAATAGCAACCAATCAGACTTTCAATTCATACACACTAAATACCTACTTCCTGGAAAGAAGTTTGGGCAATTTACTTCTGTAGTGATACCACCTTGGAAGCCCAAAGAGGGGTCACTATGAGTTGGATCTGACTCCACAGCAGTGAAAAATACCTACTCACCAACTATCTGCCAGTCTGTCATACTCTGGTGACTGGTGTGTTGCTATGATGCTAAAAGCTCTGCCACCAGTATTTCAAATACCAGCAGGTGTACAGATTTCAGCTGAGCTTCCAGACTAAGACTGACTAGGAAGAAAGGCCTGGTGATCTATTTCTGAAAAGTAGCCAATGAAAACCCTATGGATCACAACAAAATATTGTCTGATAGAGTTCTGAAAGATGAGCTGCTATGTTGGAAGGCACTCAGTATACATAATGGGTGCTACAAAGGACTCAAGCAGAGTAAGAATTAGGAAGATGGCACAGGACCAGGTGGTATTCTGTTCTGTTGTACATGGGGTCACCATGAGTCAGAGATGACCTGATGGCAACTAACAACAATAATAAATACCTACCATGTGGTCAATGTTATCTTGAGTCCACAGAGTCTTGTATACTAAGGGCCCTGTATTTAAGTTTTTGACTGTTGTCGAGAAGGAGCACTCATTTTAGCATCTAAAGTCCTAACTTTAAGCTCAGCTATATCTTACTAGCTGTGCAACCTCAGGTGAATCATCTCCCCTTTCTGGGCCTCTATTTTTCCCTCTGTACCCAAGTAAAGAGAATACCTGCCTAGTTGAATTATAATGAGGATTAAACATAGTAAGATAAGGTTATCAACATGCTTTATAAAGTGCCAAATGTTTCACTAGTAAAAGAAGCAAGGCACATTGCTTTTATGACTTAGACAGACATCCCTAATGTTTCTAACTGCAAGGTAATAAATTGGCATTACAAAAAAAGTGTCATATTTATTAAGGTGCCTTAGGATTTAGAGGATAAAGAGAGCATGCTTTAAAACTTGGGGTGGTCATGAAAGGCATCCTGTGGCAATCAGACTGAAATTAAATGTTGAGGAATTGTTAAGAATTTGGAAAGAAAAGTACAGAGACAAGGAATTCCAAAACACTTTCCCAAAACACCAAACTCATTGCCATCAAGTCAATTTTGACTCATGGTGACTCCAATACGGTTTCTAAAGCTGTAAATCTTTACAGAAGCAAACTGCTTCATATTTTTTCTGTGGAGCAGCTGTTCGGTTCAAACCACTGACCTTTTGGTCAGCAGCCAAATTCCTTAACCACTACACCACCAGAGCTCCTAAAACCATTCCAGGACATAGTAAATAGATCCATCTGGTTGGAGCCGAGGGATCCTAAGAGAGACAGAGAGATGTTAAATTGGAGAAGTAAGTTGAAGCTAGATGTTAGAGGGTCTTAAATGCCTGGCTAAGGATTTCAGACCATCTGATCAGTAACAGAGAAACTTTAATTACCCATGAATAGATTTTAAACTATGAGCTTCCTGAAAAACAGAGATTTTGTTTGTTTGTCCATTCACAGATGGGAAACTACTTTGTTCAGTGATGAAGAGAAATTTGCCTTGATACTATTTTCAGGTAATCCTTTCTGTGGCCCATGAAGATGATTCTGGGAAATATTTTCAAAGGCAGAATTTCTAGACAATATTTACATCCATTTTTTTTTGGTCTTTAAAACTTTCTCTTTATTTTTGTATTCTTACAGACAAATATTTCGGTGTCTTTCCCAGACCTGTGTTTATAAGGCTCTCCATGATGCCCAGCACAAGCCCTGGGTCTGGTAGCCTTCCATTGCACCATGAGCACAAGGACCCTGTTTGCTTTAACTGCTATATTCCCAGTACCTATCATTTGTTAGCTGCTGTCAAGTGGGCCTCTGACTTATGGTGACCCCATGCACAATGGAATGAAACTCTGCTTGGTCCTATACCATACCTACAATTTGTTGTGGATTAGGCTGTTGTGATCCATAGGGTTTTCATTGGCCTGATTTTCAGAAATAGATCATCATACTTCTAGTCACAAAGTAAACTCTGAGGAAAAAATTGCTGAACAATAGAAAGAATGAAGAAATGAAGGAAGAAGTAAACAAATGGAGGAAGAAAAGCCAGCCTACTTACAAAATGATGGATCAGGATCATTTGAACCTGGTAAATTGCAACCCCAGGTCTTGGACCATTTACAAGTTTAGTTCTTCATGATTGGGATGTAAGAAAATAAAATCAATAAGAAAGATTTATCTTGCAAAATAACAGAATGTTTTGAGAAACGCCTTCCAATAGAAGGCCAGTAGGGAATATCTAATGGACCATATATTCCTGGCCACTTTTCCCATCCATCAGCTTGGTATGATGTAATTTAAAAGAGCTTGGGGATCTTAAAGCAGATTTAAAGGAACTCTGAGTGGTGACATGACAAATAGGAGTGTTGGTTAATAGTTGCTCTATTGGTTGGTTGCAGCTTCATATTGACAAAAATAAGAATGTGTACAAAGTCATAAGACTCTTACATTCTTCTTATTTTTCTAAATGTTTCCTTTCATCAAAGTGGAAGCCTTTATGTCTACAAAATGGTGACATTTTTAGGAAAGAATGAGTACACAAGCGCAAGTAATAAATAATACCAATCTATTATTTAGAGACGTTAAGAAGTTCTCTAGTGTATATATGGCTTTCAAAAGGGGAAAAATAAAAGGGGGAGGAGGGAGAGTCAAAAAATAACATCAGAAAACTAAATTGCAGAGTGACCTTCGCAATGCCTTCTATGTATTACCTCCCTCCTAGGGGAACAAGCTTATTTGGGAACAAGTTTCATTTAGCTATATAAAGGAGGAAGTCACCACTTTTTATTTTGCCATTAATATCTTTTAGAACTGTGTTATGCATTATGGTAGTCACAGCCATATGTAAAAATTTAAACTTAAATGAAATAAAATTACATAATATTTCAAATACAGTTTCTCATTTACATAGCTGCATTTCAAGTGCTCAGTAGTCACAGGTGGCTAGTGAGCACTATACTGGGCAGCACAGATAGACAGCAGGCAGCATTTCCATCATTGTAGAAAGTTCTATTAGACTGTGATGCTGTAGATCAGCTTCTTGTTTTCCTGAACACACCAGGCTCTGGATATAACCATCGGCATTCAGTGTTGAATGACCTGGATCTCACCATGTCTCTAGGTCTTTTACTTCAGATTTTTTTATTTTTAGCTCGCTCATTTTTGTCACTGGTATCAATTGTGAAGCTTTTACTGAGCATGTTGGGAAAGCCTAGGATGGTTTGGAAAAGAACCAAAAAGGAGGAGCTTCTATTAATCACTCTTAAATATTTCTTTTCTTGCTACTTGAGAGTTGAGAAATGATAAAGCTTCTTTAAATTTCCTAATGTAACATTGTCCAAAAAGTGTTGTGAGAGGCCCTTAGGAGAAAGATCCTTAGGAAACAGATATCCATGATCAAATAAGACCACACCATACTCAGAGTGATTTTGTAAAATAGCTAATGATATTTTACTTCCTGCTTAAAAAAACAAAACCAAACCAAGAAAACTTCTAATGCTTTAATGCTTTCCTTACATTTTAAAATCCATCTTCCCTATGAAGATCTTGCTAACCTTTCCAACCTTTCTCTTGCCATTTCCCTCTGCCCCCCCCCCAACTCCAGTCCATCTACAAGGAACTTTTAACCATGTTCTTTTCAAGCTCAACCTTTTTCATATGCTGTTCCTTCCACCTGGAATACTCCTCTCTTCTCTTTTTCATTGATAGGTTCCCTCTAATAACTTGCAGAGATCTCATGTGACCATTTCTTTAGTTCCCCATGGTTCTCTGTTTCACAATACTCTTGATCATATCCTTCAAATTCAGTCTTATATATTGGCTTATAATTTGTTTGCTGCTTATAATTTGGTGTTGCCTCCACCAGACTGTACATTACTATTACATATTGCAACCCCAGGTCTTGGGCCAGTTATAAGCTTAGTTCCTCATGATTGGAATATAAGAAAATAAAATCAATAAGAAAAGAAAATCAACAAGGAAAGAGACAATGGATGCTTTGTTCAATGGTTAACACCCAGTAGTGTGCCAGAACCAACTTGAACTGGCTGCTGCCAATTTTGTGCAATTTTTCTCTTCTAAATCAGCATAGTGCCTAAGGCATTTGACTACTAACTAGAAGCCTGGTGGTTCAAATCCACCAGTCACTCCTCAGAAGGAAGATTGGTCGATCTACTTCCGTTGAGATACTGCCTTGGAAACCCAAGGAGGTCGCTGAGTCGAATCGACTCAACAGCAATAAGTTTAGAAATCAGCCATCATGGGAATATTTACACCACAGAAATTGATAAACACTAGAAATCAAGTTTGCTTATTTGTTTGTGTTCTTAAACAACTGTTTTTTAAACATGTACCAGCACACCCCAGTTATTGTTAATTGTCATCCGGTTGATTCCTACTCATGGCGACACTGTGTGTGCAGAGTAGAACTGTTCCATAGGGTTTTCAAGGCTGTGACCTTTCAGAAGCAGATCGCCCAACTTGTCCCCTGAAGTGCTTCTGATCTTTCAGCTAGTACTGTATTTTCTCATATAACGCATATGCTGCTTATAATGTGCAAAGCATGCATAGGAAACTAACATAGGGGGTGCTTTGCTTGCAAAAATCATAACGTGCATGTTATTTGTGTAGAAATATGATAGTTGAGCACTTAACTGTTTGAACCACCCAGGGACTCAACACACCTATTCGAATCTC
Organism: Orycteropus afer afer; assembly: GCF_000298275.1. Classification (NCBI taxonomy): domain Eukaryota; kingdom Metazoa; phylum Chordata; class Mammalia; order Tubulidentata; family Orycteropodidae; genus Orycteropus; species Orycteropus afer. The sequence continues at coordinate 4,357,530 of NW_006921828.1, read as the reverse complement.
ACATATTACCATATGGTAGACTCTTAATATTTATTGAACAAATGAATGAATGAATGAATATAATGTTCTCTTGGATATCAACATGCCCATCAATATGTTAAGGCTCTGAGAAATTCTGTGAATGACATATATAACCTGCTTTGCAAATGTTTATAACCAAGGAATTCTTTTCAAAGTACCTTCTATTGATCTCTCAGGACACATTTTTAGAAAATGCCACCCTAAAGCATTAGGGTAGAGGAAGTATAGAAGCCCCGATTTGGCTTCTCCATTGTATAAAGACTCCTAACACAGAAGGTTCCACAACATATCTTCTGTGGAAATTGAGTCTTACAATCATCAGTCTTTACCATAGTGCCTACTACATAGAACACACTGCTAGGCAAGAGCAGGCATCTTGCTCAGTAGGAACCTCTTGAGGGAGGCTTAATTATACAATCTGTAAACATAGATTGGCTACTAATTGGGTATAGAAATTGTATAGAAGCTATGTAGCATCCAAAACAGTAACAAGCTTTTCCTGTCCACTGGGGAATTAAAGTCCTACTGAGAAAGAGAACAATTGTCTGAGGAGATGCTTAGTGGCCGATCATTTGACCCTTTATCCGTTGTGTAGACCATAATGAGGCTAGAGTGGAGGGAAGCACATTCCAATGGAAGGCAGAGGGATGAGAAAACATACAACTTGATCAGTCCCTTGTGCGGGAGCATAGGGTTCACATCAAGAAGGCATGAGAGACATCCTTGAGAAGGAAAATCATATTCTGATAGCCTTGTGTGGAAAATGGAAGTTTTTGAACTTATGTCTCCCCCAAAACATGTTAAAGTCCTAACCCCTATAGCTATGAATGTGACCTTGTTTGGTCACACATAAGATCTTTCCTTGAAGATATTATCTGTTAATAAATAGATCCTTATCCTAATCCCTTCTGAGTGGTGTCTTATGAAAGAAAAGGACAGATATAGACACATATGGGGGGACAGACAGGCACATATTGGGGAAAACAGGACAGATGCCAAGTGACAACAAAGGCAGATGCATCTATAAGCAGTGAAGGAATGCCAAAGATTGCCGGCAGCCAACAGAATCTAGGAGATAGGCATGGGACAATTCCTCCCCTAGAGCCCTCAAAAGGAATCAACATGGCTTATAATCTAATTTGGCTTCCAAAACTCTGATAAAATTAATTTCTGCTTTTTAAAGCAACCCACTTTGTGATATTTTGTTTTGGCAGCTGGAGGAAACTAAGACAGTATACCTCTGAAAATTTGGACAAATGAGGATGGAAGTCATATTAAAGGAGGCTGCTTCACAGAGGTTCTTTGTGGGACATTTGGGTATGACCGAATCACTAAACTGACTACAAAGACCTTTCAGGGCCTGACCACTTTACATGACTCTCCCAGGGCTAACACTGTGCTGTCCAGACACCCAAGACTTCCTTCTACTCCAGAGCCCTTTTGTGGGCTCTTTCTCTGACAGGAACACTCTCCTCTTACCCCATAACAATATCTCATTAACTCTTAATGATCTTTTAGATACCTCCTCAACTGTTACTTCTCTAGGAAAGGCTTTGCTTAATATTCTTCTACTCATGTCCACATTAGATAGTTGTTAGTTGTCATGGAATCAGGCCTAACTCATGGTGACTAATGTATTATGATATTAGACCATTGTATCCATAGGGTTTTCAACGACCTTTTTCAGGTCAGATTTTTTTTCAGAAGTAGGTCACTAGGCTTTCTTTCTAGTCTGTCTTCATCTGAAAGCTCTGCTGAAACCTGTTCAGCAACATAGCAGCCTGCAAGTCTCCACTGACAGATGGCTGGTAGCTGCATATGAGGTGCATGGGTTGGGAACTGAATATGGATCTCCTGCATGGAAGGCAAGAATTCTACCACTGAATATCCAATGCTCTCCCCCTCTGCAAAAAGGGCATGGAGGCAACCTCTTCTGATCTCCTCTAACTTGACAAGAGGAAGACAGAATCACCATCAGCAGCCAAAGGCTTATTCCTATGAGGCCAGACATGCTGTCATCCTCTAACCTTTTACCAATTTTGACAACAACTGTCCCTCCCATGGCACTCACTACTTCTTTGCTGGGTCTGATAATTAGTTGCAATGGCCACACAGAGCTCACAGAAAATACTGACGATTATGGGATTTATTAGAGAAAAAACAGGCTAACAATTCATGTTCAGGAACATGCTCAGGGTACAACTCTTCGATCAGGACAGTCTCCCCTCTGCTATGCTCTGAGACACATTTCTCTGCCCCTTGGCCTCTGCCCTGCTCAGGCAAGTATTACAAAGCTCTTAGGTGCACCCCACTTGGTCAGAAAGCCTTCTGCCCTAGGGCACTCAGCTTACTAGCTCTGTGGGCTAGGGAAGCCCACCGCTCTGTCTTGTGCCTCTTGGTTCCACTGTGACCACCTCTCTGCCAGGACATCTCTCTCTGTTGGGACATCTCTCTCTGTCCAGGCATCTCTCGCTGCCTAGGTGTCTCTGCCAAGGCCATCTAGTGCAGGGATGTTGGGCCCAATGATGCACTCTACTTCACGTCCAGCTCATCCAGCTCTTCTCTCTTGATGGCAGTGAGATCCCCTCTTCCTCTATGAGGGCTCATTTTAAGCCTGGCAGAATGACAAAACTAATCAATCCCAACATCAGAGTTCTACACACCTTATTTGCATGGCCCCACCCAGTAATACGGTGGGAGTTACAAAGACTATGTCTAGAAAAGCCATAACAAATAATTCATTATACCACACCCTCCTCTACATTTGATTACTTACTTACTTATGTTGTTGTTAGGTGCCATCGAATCAGCTCCAACTCATACACACACACACTGCCATCAAGTTGGACCTGACTCATAGCAACCCCTCCTTGGGTTTCCAAGGAGGTATCACTATGGAAGTTGATTGCCCAACCTTCCTTTGAAGGAGTGGCTGGTGGGTTTGAACCGCCAGCCTTCTGATTAGCAGTGCAATGCCTTAGGCACTATGCCACCATAGCAACTCTATGTACAACAGAACAAAACACTACCCAGTCCTGTGGTGGCCCCACAATCCTTGCTATACCTGAGCCCATCTGTGGTGTTTAAGTTTGTAAGTCAACTTGGCTGAGCCTGGTTGAGTGGCTGGGCAGCTGAATGTAGTTATTCCCCGTGGTGAGATTGGTATTTAACTTCATGGAGGAATCTATTGGAGCAGCTGAGTAGCTGCTTTGGGTATGTGGTCTGCTTCCTGTATACAAGAAACAACTTTGGGAATAGTCTCCAGCTTATGGCATGCTTGAACCCTGCATGTAGCCATGTTGTTATTCAGTAGCCTGCTATGCTCTGCCAACCCTGGGACTTTTAATAGACTTGAATTAATGGTCTGCCATGCAGTGTGGAAACATCAGGACTGTGCCATTTTATTTGTCAACCTTGGGCTTGTCAGCCTCAGCAGCCAGTAGCTGCCTGAATGAAGAGATGCCTCTAGCTTCAGTGGGCTGGGAGCAAGGGGCAGAGCTGAAGCCCAAGATCAAGGGGCTTTCACACAGCCCCTAGAGCCTGGTACCTTGAACTCTGATTTAAAGCCTCCAAACTGTAAAAGAATAAACTCCTGATTGTTAAGGCCATAGCATTTGTGGTATAGTCTTATCAGAGTGGCACTAGGTAACCAGAATACCATCATTGTAGCCACTGTGTCAGTCCATGTCCTTGATGACCTTCACCTTTTTGATGACCCTCTACTTTACCAAGCATGGTATCCTTCTCCAGGTAATGGTCCCTTTTGACAATATGACCAAAGTAGGTGAGACAAAATCTGGCCATTCTCCCTTCCAAGGAATATTCTGGCTGCACTTCTTCCAGGACAGATCTGTTAATTCTGTCAGTACATGGTACTTTCAGTATTCTTCACCAACACTACAACTCAAAAGCATCAACTCTTCTTGGGCCTTCCTTATTCATTGTCCAGCTTTCATATGCATATGAAGTTATTGAAAACACCATGGCTTCGGTTAGACACACCTTAGTCTTCAAAGAGTCATATTTGCTTTTCAGCACTTTAAAGGTCTTTTGCAGCAGATTTTCCCAGGGCAATACATCATCTGATTTCTTGACTGCTGATTTAATGGGAGTTGATTGTGGAACCAAGTAATATGAAATCTTTGATAACTTCAATCTTATCTCCATTTATCATGATGCTGCTTGTTGGTCCAGTTGTGAGGATTTTTGTTTTCTTTATATTGAGGTGTAATCCATACTACAGACTGTATCTTCATCAATAAGTGCTTCAACTCATCTTCACTTTCAGTAAGCAAGGTTGTGTTGTCTGCATATCATAGGTTGTTAATGAGTCTTCCTCCAATCATGATGCCATGCTCTTTCTCATATAGTCCAGCTTCTCAGATTATTTGCTCAGCATTCAGATGGAATAAGTATGGTAAAAAGATACAACCATGACACACTCCCTTCCTGATTTTAAATGATGCAGTATCTCCTTGTTCTGTCCTAACAGTCTCCTGGTCTCTATACAGTTCCTTATGAGTACAATTAAGTGTTCTGGAATTTCCATCCTTCTCAATGTTATCCATAATTTGTTATGATCCACACAGTCAAATGCTTTTGCATAGTCAATAAAACACAAGAAAATATCTCTCTGATATTCTTTGCTTTCAGCCAAGATCCATCTGGCGTAAGCAATGATATTCCTCATTCCACATCCTCTTCTGAATCCAGCCTGCACTTCTGCAAGTTCTCTGTCAATAAATTGCTGCAACCATTTTTGAATTATCTTAAGCAAGATTTTACTTGCATATGATATTTTTCAATAATTTCCACATTCTGTGTGATCACCTTCTTTGGAATGAATATAAATGTGAATCTCTTCCAGTCAGTTGGCCAGGTAGCATCTTCCAAATTTCTTGGTATAGACAAATAAGTGCCTCCAGTGAGGCATCCATTTTCTGGAACATCTCAATGGGTATTCCATCAATTCCTGGAGCTTTGTTTTTCACCAAATCCTTCAGTGAAGCTTTGACTTCTTCCTTCAATACCATCAAGAACTAATGGTCTTGAAATGGACCTGAAATGGATGAACACTGACTAATTTTTTTTTTTGTCCAGTGACTCTGTATTCCTTCCATCTTTTTTAGATGTTTCCTGCATCATTCAATATTTTGCCCATACAATCTTTCAATATTGGAACCCAAGCCTTGATTTTTTCCTTCATTTCTTCCAGCTTGAGAAATGCTAAGCATGTTCTTCCCTTTTGGTTTTCTAACTCCAGATCTTTGCACATTTCATTATAATAATTGACCTTTTATGATAATTGCTCTTTGAAATCTTCTGTTCAGCTCTTTTATCTTGTCATATCTTCCATTTGCTTTAGTTGCTCTCCATTCAAGAACAAGTTTCAGAGTTTCTTCTGACATCCATTTTGGTCTTTTCTTCCTTTTCTGCCTTTTTAATGACGTTTTGCTCTCTTTATATATGGTGTTCTTGATATCATCCCCCAATGCCTGTTTTTCATTAATGTTCAGTGCATCAAATTTATTCTTTAGATGGTCTCTAAATTCAGGAGGTATATAATCAAGGTCATATTTTGGCTTTTATGGACTTGCTTTAATTGTCTTCACCTTCAAGTGGAACTTGCCTATGAGCAGTTAATTGATGGTCTGTTCCATGGTCAGCTTCTGGCCTTGTTTTGGCTGAAAAGATTGAGGTTTTCCATTGCCTCTTTCCACAGATGTAGTCAATCTGATAACTGTGTACTCCATTTGGTAAAGTCTGTGTGTACATCTGCCATTTATGTTGTTGAAAAAAGGTATTTGCAAAGAATAAGTTATTGGTCTTGCAAAATTCTATCATATGATCTCTTGTGTCATTTCTATCACCAAGGCCATATTTTCCAGTCACTGGTGGTTCTTCTTTGTTTTCAACTTTTGTGTTCCAATCACCAGTGATAATCAACAGATCTTGATTTCAAGTTTGGTCAATTTCAGACTGCGGAAGTTGGTAAAAATCTTAAATTTCTTCATCTTTGGCTTTGGTGGTTGGTGTGTAAATTTGAATAATAATAGTATTAACTGGCCTTCCTTGTAGATGTATGGATATTATCCTATCACTGACAGCATTGTATCTCAGGTTAGATCTTGAAACATTCTTTGTGATGATAAATGCCATGCCATTCCTTTTTGTCATCCCAGCATAGTAGATCATATGGTTGTCTGATACAAAATGGCCAAAAACCGCCCATTTTAGCTCACTAATGTCAGTTCCATTTCTTTTTTTTGATAACTTCCAGTTTTTCTGCCCCTTGGTTATAGTCACTAATTATACTTTATTTCAGAGCAGTTATATCAGTTTGTAATTGCAGGCTCATTAGTTTGAGTGATTAAATTCTGTAATTTCCACCAGACCCTTATTTTCTGAGAACAGGGACCAATGATTGCTATTCATTCCCAGAGTCTAGCCCAGAACCTGTCACTATAATTGATGCTCAGTAAATACCTGTTGAATGAATCAATTGGTGAATGAATGAATGAAATACAATTAACTGATCACAAACACTGTAAGACATGGTGAGAGAGCTAATATTTTAGATAGCACATTGTTGTTGTTTGATGCTGTTTAGTTGGCTCTGACTCATAGTGACACTATGTACAATAAAATGAAACACTGCCTATTTTATACCATCCTCACAATCACTGCCATATTTGAACCCATTGTTGCAGCTACTGTGTCAGTCCATCTCATTGAGAGTCTTTCTCTTTTTCACTGATCCTGTACTTTCCCAAGCATGATGTTCCTCTCCAGGAACCAGTCCTTCCAGGTAACACATCCAAAATATGTGAGATGAAGTCTTGCCACCCTCCCTTCTGAAGAGCATTCCAGCTGTACTTCTTCCAGCAAAAACTTCTTTGTTCTTCTGGCAGTCTATGGTACATGCAGTTGTGGGAATTCTGAGGCCTTTATTGTTGTTGTTGTTGTTATGTGCCATCGAGTCGGCCCCAACTCATAGCAACCCCTCCTTGGGTTTCCGAGGCAGTATCACTATGGAAGTAGGATTGCCCAACCTTCCTTCCCCTAGAGCCTTAAATTCAAATAACTATCTTCCAGAAGGGAGACAATGATTTCTGTTATTTTAACCCATCCATTATGTGGTACTTTGTTATGGCAACACTAGGAAACTGATACAGGTCCCTTCATGAACTCAGTCATTTATATGTGTCTTCATTGAGCATTAGTGTGCTAAGTTATGGGGTTGGTGAAGGCATCAGGCACTTATGCTCTTTTCACTTAAATTGGATTCATAGTCTCTTCATGAAAATAGATAGCTGTACCTCCTCTAAGGTCCACTTATACTCAGGGCTTCCAACTAGTTCCTTCTGGTTTGATCCCTGCTGAGGATTTGCATTTCCATCCCAGATATACTGAATCAGAATCTACATTTTAATAAGTTCCATAAGAATTACCTGAGGATCCTGTTAAAATATGGATTCTGGTTCAATATATCTGGGGTAAAAATGCAAATTCTTAGCAGAGGGTTAAACTAGAATGAACCAGTTCAAAGCCACTTACATATTACTTAAAATAAGTGGTTAGATAGATTGTAGGGCTTAGACAAGTAAACTCATCTGTCGTTGAATAATTTCCAGTCGAATGTGCTGTAGGAGGGTATTTGCAATTCTTTATAGGGAAATAAAGATGATCTTCAAACTAGTCTACTAGTTTGAACTCATTTCTACTGGTCTACTAGTTGAACACACTGGAACACATTTGGAGGGCTCAGGGGAAGAACCATAATAAGGAGTCTTAGTACCCTCTCTTCAACTCCATTTTTTGTGTTTTAGATGCAAGTTTATAGAGCAGATTTTGTTTTACATTCAACATTTTGTGTACATTGGGTTTCACTCTCCAATTACCATCCCCAACCCTAACTCACTTTCCTTCCTTCCTGTCCTAGTAACCCCTACCCTGGGCCCCTCATAATTATGCACTACTGTGTGTCTTACACTTTCTCCATGTGAATGTCACCCCTCTGGTGCCCCATGGTCAATTGCTCCAAGGGATGCATCTCCATAGAGTATGAGGGTACATCAGCCTGGGTTGAGTGGTCTGTGTGTATGTTTTATTAGTTATTGGGCTTAGAACCAGCCCCTGGGAGTGAGTTTGATTACAGGCCCAAAGTGTATCCCAGGGCCATAGTATTGGGGGTACCATCAGATCATCCAACCAGTAATTCTGGTTTTCCTCTGACTCTGTGGTGCTTATGTTTGTGTGTCAAATTGGCTGGGCCTGGTTGAGTGGCTGGGAGCTGGTGGCTGTTATTCCCCATAATGAGACTGTCAATCAACTCCATGATGGGACCTACCACAAGCAGCTGAGTAGCTGCTTTAGAGATGTGGTCTGCTTCCCATATATAAGAAACAGCTTTGGGAATGGTCTCTGGCTTATGGCACCCTTGAACCCCGCATGGAGCCATATTGTTGTTCAGCAGCCTGCCATGCTCTGCTGACCTTGGGACTTACAATGGGCTTGAAGTAATGACCTGCTGTGTGGTTTGGTAACATCAGGACTGTGCTATTTTATTTGTCAACCTTGGGCTTGTTAGCCTCCGCAGCCAGTAGCTGCCTGAGTGAAGAGATTCCTCTAGCTTTAGTGGGCCAGGAGCAAGAGGAGGAGCTGAAGCCCAAGGTTGACGGGCTTCCACACAGCCCCTAGAACTGGAACTTTGAACTCAGACTTCTAGCCTTCCAAACTGTAAGAGAATAAACTCTTGTTTGTTAAAGCCATCCCATTTGTGGTATATTTCTGTCAGAGTGGCAGTAGGTAACCAGAACACACTCTATCCAGGATCTCCAGTTCTGATCCTTTCCTGAGTGATTGGCATTGGTAGCTAGGCACCATCTATTTCTTCTGGTCTCAAGGTCCATCATGTCCTAGGGCTGATTGCTTCCAAATGCCCCCCCCTTTTTTTTTCACACTTCTTTGCTTTCAACAATAGGAGACCATTAGCTACATCTCAGAAGGCCGATTGAAAGCTTTTAAGACCCCAGACACTACTCACCATTGTAGGTTGTGGAACAAGATTTATGTATTTTGTTGTGCCAATTGAGTCTGTTGTTCCCCAGTACTATGATCCTGAATCAGTAGATCCATTGGATCTCTCTCCCACAGTGTCTGGCTGTCTGTGAGGGATTACTCTACGTCTATCTTCTGTTGTTTCTGTAAGGATTGCGAGTATTTTGTATCACTGGTATCTGTGCAAGATTAGCCCCAGATGAATCTATCCTTGGTCTAGAGTGTACTCCTGTTACTGACTCCCATCTGATCTCAGATGTTTATGTGTTTGTCCATACCCTGGTGTTTGGTGTTAATGGTAATGCAGTATTGTGGATATACTGATATCATCCTCTGTCATCTATATCTTATGTGCACAATTCAGTGTTCTCCCTTTCCCCAATGTTATCATGATGGTCACAGACTCTTTCCATACCATCCTTCCCCTTACCCACCTCAGCGTGTGGCTCCCCACTAGCCTGAAATTGTTCCCTCCCCTTCCCTCCCCACCCTGGTAACCTACAGAGTGAGTTCCCTTCCTTAAGCAAACCATTCTTTGTCTTTTTAGAGTAATGGGCTCATACAATATTTGTCCTTCTGTGATTGACTTATTTCACTCAGTATAATGTCCTTCAGGCTCATCCACATTATGAGATGATTCACATATCCTTCATTATTCTTTAATGTAGCATAGTATTCCATTGTGTGAATGTACCATAATTTGGTTATCCATTTATCCATTGATGGGTACTTAGGTTGTTTCCGTCTCTTTGCTACAGTGAATTGTGCTGCGATGAACAAAGTGTGCATATCTGTTTGTGTCCTACCTCTCACCTCTTTAGGTTATATTCCTAGTAATGGAATTGCTGGGTCAAATGGTATTTCTATTTTCATTCAACTCCATTTTTTGAAAAATAGCTGTTTTCCCATGAAAATTCCTTTGATTAATGGATTTGCTGTTCTAAAAAAAGCTGGAAAACAAATGGTATCATTTTTAAGAAATGAGGAGGTAAAAGAAAGGAAATAGTGTGCTCATATGCTTTAAAATATACTAACATTTGATATCGAAAAATGACATTTTTTTGCTATTAATTGCTCTTAATAGCCTGTCTTTTAATATATTTCCCCTTCTCCTTTAGAGGAGATGCTAACATGATACAAGATATTTATTTCCCTGTTCCTTTTTTTTTTTGCATAAGGAGTTCTGGTGGCATAGTGCCTAAAGTATTTGCCTGCTAACCAGAAGTTTGGTGGTTCAAACCTACCAGCCACTCTGTGGAAGGAAGACTGGGCAATCTACTTCCATAAAGATTTACCACCTTGGAAACCCCAAAGGGGTCACTATGAGTCAGAATCAACTTGATGGCAGTGACTTTGGTTTTGCGTTTCATTTTTTGCCTATGGAAGAAATATTGGCATACTAAGCTATAACTGTTTAGTTCTTAAATACTATTTCTTGGTTTTATATAATGAAAACCTCTAAAGACTGGAATTTAATGTTTTTAGTTCTACCCCATATTTGACAAATGAGAAAATAGATCCAAAGACGCTAACTGAGTTGTTCACAATCACAGAACTAGTTAGCAATAGCATATGGATTAGTTGTCTTGTCTCCTGGGCCAATGTTATTCACTTACTTAATTTCACTTCAGAATCAAGAGTAAGTGGTTTATCTGCAGTCTTTTACACTGAGTCTTTTGTTATATGCATTCTCTAATCCTTTCTGTGAGTATTGGTGGTGGGGAAGAAAGCGCTTGGCTGCTGAAAAAAGATTGAAGGTTTGAGTCTTTCTTTTCAGAAGAAAGGTCTGGCAATCTGCTTTCAGAAGCTCATAGGCTTGAAAATGCTATGGAACAGTTCTACTCTGACACACATGGGGTTATCATGAGTCAGGGGAGACTAGACAGCAACTGTGTTGTTTTCTTTGCCTGCTACATGCCAGATGTTACATTGGGTGCTATCCTTACGTTGTCTCACTTTTGAGAGTATTATTGTCCTCATTTCACAGATGAAGAAACTGAGACTGAAAAGTAAAATAGCTTCCTCCTGGTCACAGAGCTAATAAATGGTAGAGTTAGGAGTTGAACCTAGATGGTGGAAGGGGTTTGCATTCAACCTAAAGGTTGCCAGCTCAAAAGCACCCTCCAATACTGTAGAAGAAAAGGCTGGTTATCTGCTTCTGTCAAGATTACAAGTAAACCCAATGGAGCACTTCTGTACTCTGTAACACATGGGATTGTCATGAATCAGAATTAGTTCAATGGCAATTAACAACATAGTTACAACTAAAAATTATGTTCTTTCCAGTGTCTGAGGCTATCTCTAAATATCTGTGATATATTTTGCCATGATCAGCATGGATGAGGGGATGAAAGTCCTTAGTTATGCGTTTTGGAGCCTTTATTTCTTTTATTTTAGAGGTAACCTGGAAGGGGCACTTCCTAACCTTATTTTGATCAGATTTTTAATCTTTAAGGTTCATTTTCTTGCTGGGATAAAGTATTTATTCAATGTGATTTCATCATAGTATGAATATGTGGTAATATTCAAATAAAAAATAAGCTTTTTTCAAACATATAGTTCCTTGGTTAAGTACGAGATGTAAAAACCAGCTTACAGCTGTTAAGAAAAATCATTATGCCCTTTAGGTTTAGGAGGAAAATATTACCTGCATGAGCTTCTTCTTATGAAGCAACACAAAACAAATTGAGCTTCAAGGATCTATAGCCCCACTTTCATGATAATAATAATAGCTAACATTTACTACCTGCTGGCTTTGTGCCAGGCACTATACTAAGCACTTTACATACATTATCTCATTTAATCTTCTTAGCAACCTTATGAGGTCAATTCTCATTTTATCTACAAAGGGGAAGTGAGGTCAAGAAAAGTTAAGTAAATTTCTAAGGTCAAACCCATAGCAAGTGATGAAGGTGATATTTAGACCTAGGTGCCTATTAAGAGAAGGAGGTCTGCTGGTGAAGTGGTGAAGGGCTTGACTGCTAACCAAAAGCTGTGGTATGAACCAGGCAGAGATTTCGTAGGAGAAAGATGTGGCAGTCTGCTTCTCATAAAGATTATAGCCTCAGAAGCCCTATGAGGCCATTCTTCTCTGTCCTACAGTGTTACTATGAGTTGGAATTGACTCAACTCAAGGGATTTAGTTTGTTCTCATTTACCTATTAAGAGAAGCATTTGTGGTTCAGTGGTAGAATTCTCACCTTCTACACAGGAGACTCAGGTTCAATTCCCTACCAATGCCCTTCATGTGCAGCCACCACCTAGCTGTCATTGGAGGCTCGTGTGTTGCTATGATGCTAAACAGGTTTCAGTGGAGCTTCCAGGCTAAGATGAAGTAGGAAGAAAAGCCTGGAGATCTACCTTGAAATTCAACCAATGAAAACCCTATGAATCACAACAGAACATTGTCCAATCTGCATCTGATCATGGGGATGGAGCAGAACAAGGCAGCATTTTGTTTCCTTGTACATGGCATTGCCAGGAGTCAGGACTGGCTCAGCAGCATGTAACAACAACTCAATTAAAAGCTCAATAAATGTCATCTGTTATCATGACATTATTAGCAATAATATTTAATATTGCTATTAAAAATAAAGGAGACTCTGGTAGCATAGTGCCTAAGGCACTTAACTTCTAACCAGAAGGCTGACCACCAGGCACTCCTTGGAAGGAAGATGGGGCAATCTACTTCTGTAGTGATACTGCCTCGGAAACCCAAGGAAGGGTCGCTATGAGTCGGGTCCGACTCGATGGCAAATAACAACAACAACAACCTTAATAATAAAATCCAAGGCTACTGTTTCTTTTCTCCAAAGCATGGGCTATCATCTATCTGCTATGCCACAACTGAGTCTTGCTTATCATAGATTCAAAACCCATCAATCTTATTCAAAATTGAATATAAAATCAGTTATCTGTATTCAAGCAGCTTGGCAAGTTCAGACACCAAATAGTCCTCACTTAATGGAAATGTACCCTGCCCAGCTTGCATAGACATCAGTGAAATTATGTGAGCAAATATTAGAGAAATGATGACTAAATATAGGCCCTGCCTACAGTACCCATCCAAACCTGAAGCCCTCTTTCCTGAGTTAGTGAAGAGAGCAGATTGTTAAAGTCCTATGTTTTGATGAGGATTTATCTGGAGAAGATTATTATAACTCTCAACTCTGCACTAGTGTCTAGCATCTTTGTCTGCATCCACGGTAATACTCCACTTCTTAATTTTCCAGACCTGCAGATAATTGGTTCCATAGAGACACAAAGCCTAACGTTCTTGACACGTATGTCAGAGACACTGCTTACCAGTAATCAGAGGATGAGATCTCTTTCAAATTAGAAAAATATGTGTGGGTGGTGGGGGTAGAGGTGGGCATAGAATCATTGCTGGGGGGGGTCTTTGTCATAATTACGGTGGATAATGATTTTTTTTTAAGGTGGAGCAAATTTAGCACAACCAGAACCAAATCCTTCAGCCTCTCCCTGCTCTGTACTTCAGCTGAAGTCTCCTGTGGTTTGCTATGCTGAAGAGTATACTGGAATTTCCTGGCAAACAAAGTGAGCAATTTCTCATACCTCACAACTTATCCCCATCCTCATTGCCTTTGGGGGAATTATGAACTGAAAGTGAAGCTGCCTTGTGGATAAAGCCAAAGGCATTAAATTGGGAGATGTAGTTTCTACTATTAAGGAGGAGTCATCCCAGGGATCCAGGTGAGGAGAGGGAACCCAGGCCATGCCCCACAAGCAGCAAGGTGGGAAAGCAGGAGGAAGGAGAGGAAAAAGGCCAGGAGACCAGAGCAGAGCAAGGAGTCAGCCACAGGAATGCAAGTGAGGGAGGGAACCCAGGCCATGCACCACAAGTGGCAAGGCAGGAAAGTGGGGAAAGGACAGAAAAGGCCAGGGGGATCAGGACAGAGCAAAGAGTCAGCCGCAAGGATCCAGGTAAGGGAAGGAACCCAGGCTACCCCCAAAGCAGCAAGGTGGGAAAGCAGGAGAAAGAAGAGTAAAAGGTGAGGGGGACCGGGACAGAATGAGGAGTCAGCCACAAGGATCCAGGTAAGGGGAGGTTCAAGAAGTTTCCAAAAGCTAAGGGAGAGAAACTTGTCTGTCGGTTTGCCCTCCTGTGGTGATGTGTTGCTGTGAGTCTTGAGGCTGTGCCACTGGTCTTTCAAACCCAGTGGGGTGTACATGGTGCACAGGTATCAGCCCGACTTGCAGACTGAGACAGACTAGGAAGAGGGAAAAGGCCATCCACTTCTCAAAGAATTGGCCAGGGAAAACCTTATGGATAGCAGAGAAACACTGTCTGATACATTAGTGTGCAATTTTATGAATAGTCTGGAAACATTGTCCAATACAGAGGAGGAAGATGACTCACTTAAGTTAGAAGGCTCTCAAAATAGGATTGGGAAAGAGCTGCATCATCAGAGTAAAACCAGCCTTACTCATATGAATAAGATAAAGCTTTTGAGACCTTCATTTGCTGACATGGCACCATTCAAATTGAGGAGAAACAGCTGCAAACATCCCTATTAATAATCAGAACATGGAATGTATGAAGTATGAATCTAGGAGAATTGGAAGTTGTCAAAAATGAAATGGAACACATAAAGATTGATATCCTAGGCATTAGTGCACTGAAATGGACTGGTTTTGGCCATTTTGAATCAGACAACCATATGATCTGCTATGCCTGGAATGACAGTTTGAAGAGGAATGGCATGGCATTCATCATCACAAAGGATGTTACAATATCTTTCCTGAAGTACAGTGTTGTCAGTGATAGGATAATATCCATACGCCTACAAGGAAGACTAGTTAATACAACTATTTTTCAAATTTTTGCCCCAACCACCAAAGCCAAAGATGAGGAAATTGAAGATTTTTATCAACTTCTGCAGTCTGAAATTGACTAACATGCAATCAGGATGTGTTAATTATCACTGGTGACTGGAATGCAAAAGTTGGAAACAAAGAAGAATCACCGGTAGTTGGAAAATTTGGCCTTGGTGACAGAAATAATGCTGGAACTCGCATTGCAGAATTTTGCAAGGCCAACCACTTATTCATTGCAAACACCTTTTTTTTCAACAACACAAACAGTGGCTGGCTGTGCATATGGACTTCACCGGATGGAACATACAGGAATCAGATTGACTACAGCTGTGGCAAGAGGTGATGGAAAAGTTCAATATTTCAGCCAAAACCAGACCAGGAGCTAATTGTGGAACAACAGACCATCAACTTCTCATATGCAAGTCCAACTTGAAGTTAAAGACAATTAAAACCAGTCCATGAGAGCCAAAATATGATCTTGAATATATCCCTCCTGAAATTAGAGACCATCTAAATAATAGATTTGATGCATTGAACACCAGTGACTGAAAACCAGCATTGTGAGATGACATCAAGAACATCATCCATGAAGAAAGCAAGAGGTCACTAAAAAGATAAGAAAAGAAGAGAGGACCAAAATGGATGATAGAAGAGACTCTGAAACTTGCCCTTGTGTGGAGAGTAGCTAAATGAAATGGAAGAAATGACAAGATAAAAGAGCTGAACCAAAGATTTCAAAGAGCAGCTTGAGAAGATAAAGCCAATTACTACAATGAAATGTGGAAAGACCTGGAGTTAGAAAACCAAAAGGGAAGAACATGCTCAGCATTTCTCAAGCTGAAAAACTTGAGAAAAAAATCTAAGCCTTGAGTTGCAGTATTGAAAGATTCTATGGGCAAAATATTGAATGATACAGGAAACATCAAGAGAAGATGGAAAGAATACACAGAATCACTGTACCGAAAAGAACTGGTTGATCTTCATCCATTTCAGGAGGTGGCATATGATTTAGAACCAATGGTATTGAAGGAGTAAGTTGAAGCTTCAGTGAAGGAATTGGTGAAGAACAAGGCTCTGGGAATTGGCAGAATACCCATTGAGATATTTCAACAAACGGATGACCCACTGGAGGCACTCACTCGGTTATGCCAAGAGATTTGGAAGAGCTACCTGGCCAACTGACTGGAAGAGATCCATATTTGTACCCATTCCAAAGAAAGATGATCCCACAGTATGTGGAAATTATCGAACAATATCATTAATATCACACGCAAGTAAGATCTTACTGAAGATAAAAAATGTTTGCAGCAGTATATTGACAGAGATCTTACAGAGGTGCAAGCTGGATTCAGAAGAAGAGGTGGAACAAGGGATATCATATCTGCTTTCAGATGGATCTTGGCTCAAGGCAAAGAATGCCAGAAATATGTTTACTTGTGTTTTATTGACTATGCAAAGGCATTTGGTTGTGTAGATCATGACAAATTATGGATAACATTGAGAAGAATGGGAATTCCTGAACACTTGATTGTACTTGTTCCACTTGATGAGGAACCTGTACATTGACCAGGAGGCTGTTATTCAAACAGAACAAGGGGACACTACATGGTTTAAAATCAAGAAGGGAGTGTGTCAGGATTGTATCCTTTTCCCATACTTATTCAATCTATATGCTGAACAAAAAACCCGAGAAGCTGGACTATATGAAGAAAAATGTGGCATCAGGATTGGAGGAAGAATCATTAACAACCTGAGATACACAGACGATACAATTCTGCTTGCTGAAAGTGAGGAAGACTTGAGGCACTTACTGATGAAGATTGAAGAATATAATCTGCAGTATGGATTACATCTCAATATAAAGAAAACAAAAATCCTCACAACTGGACCAATAAGCAGCATCATGATACATGGAGAAAAGATTGAGGTTGTCAAAGAATTCATGTTGCTTGGTTCTACAATCAACACCAATGGAAGCAGCAGTTAGGACATTAGATGACATGTAGCACTGCGCAGGTTGGCTGTGAAGGAACTCTTTCAAGTGCTGAGGAGTAAGGATGTCTCTTTGAGGACTAAGGTGCACCTGACACAAGCCATGATATTTTCAATTGCCTCGCATGCGTGTGAGAGCTGGACAGTGAATAAGGAAGACCGAAGAAGAGTTGATGCTTTTGAGTTGTGGTGCTGGCAAAGAATACTGATAGTGTCATGGACTGCTAAAAGAACTAACAGATCTGTCCTGGAGGAAGTACAGCCAAAATGCTCCCTGGAAGCGAGAATGACCAGACTTCATCTCACTTGGTCTCATTTGGTCATGTTGTGAGAAGGGACCATTCCTGGAGAAGGATGTCATGCTTGGTAAGGTGAAGGGTTGATGAAAGAGGGGATGCCTTCAACGAGATAGATTGACACGGTGGCTGCGACAATGGGCTCAAGTATAGCAAGGATCATGGAGCTTACATGGGATCAGGTGGTATTTCATTCTGCTGTGCATGGGGTCACTAAGAGTTGGAAATGACTCAATGGCACCTAACAAGAACAGTTTCTAATATAGGTTCTGTTGCTGCCTTGCTTTTGCCCTGTTAGTGAGGTGCATGGTTCACATGACCTTTGTTGGGTTGTTTGTGAAATACTAGACACACACAGCCCAGAGTGCAAGAGGAAGTTGCTGGAAGGATGACTGTGAAGGACATTGTAAACATGCTTTTGCTGTTGCCATCAACTTGATTTTGACTCAGGGGAACCCTGTGTGTGTAGCATAGAACTGCTCCATAGTGATTTTAAGGCTGTGACATTTTGGAAGCAGATTGCCAGGCCTGTCTTCCGAAGAGCTCTGAGTGAGGTTCAAACTCCCAATGTTTCATTTAGTGGTTGAGATTTTCACCCTTTGCACGATTCACAGACTCCTTTTGTAAACATAGTGATCTTCAAAAGCAAAGGACACTATTATGGGGCACTGTCTGTACATTAGGAGCCCTCATGAAGTAACATTTAAAGCACTCAACTGCTAACCAAAAGGTCAGGCGTTCAAATTCACCAGCCACTCCACAAGAGAAAGATGTGGCAGTCTACTTCTACAAAGATTACAACCATGGAAACCCTACGGGGCAGTTCTTTTCTTTCCTACCAGGTCACCATGAGTTGGAATGAACTCAACAGCAATGGGTTTGGTTTTTTGGTTTGTTCTCTACTTGACATTTGTTCTCATGGCATAATGCACATAATCTGTAAAACAAAAGTTTCATGGCTAAAGTTAAGTGATGATTTGTATCTCCTTTCTTATCAAACTTGTATAGTTTTAGAATCAAAATAATTCCACAAATCTTCATTACATTTCAATTTTGTGAGGGAGTCAGGCTGTATAGTGTGTGAAAAAGTCAAGGCAGGACAGCTCTAAACAACCAAACCCAATCCAACCCACTCTAATGAGTTAATTGCAACTTGTAGTGGCCCTATAGGACAGAGTAGAACTGCCTCGTAGAGTTTCCAAGGCTGTAAATCATTATGGAAGCAGACTTTCCCATCTTCTGTGGAGTGGTTGGTGGGTTCAAATCATGGTTAGCAACTCAATGCTTGAACCACAGCCCAGTTACAACCAATTCAAACATGGGCCTCATCTCTTAGAGTTGGGAGAGCCATTCCTTCATCCTGAACTCCAGCTCTGTTTTACTTTTCCCTGTATTTCAGCTAGGAGCTCTGGTAGCATAATGCCTAAGGCACTTGACTACTAACCAGAAGGGTGGTGGTTCAAACCCACCAGCCACTCCTTGGAAGGAAGGTTGGGCAATCTACTTCCTTAGTGATACTGTCTCAGAAACGCAAGGAGGGGTCGCTATGAGTCCGACTCAACAGCACATAACAACAACAGCATATTTCAGCTGCCATGAATGTAAGATTATTTTGTCCAAATCCCTCTTGCTTTGGCATCTGATGATAATTTAATTGCCCAATGAACTTGGAATCTGACCTCTGGCATTTGTCCTTTGTTTGAGAAATTTAGATCCAAAAGAGCAGATTTTATACCTCCTCTGAGACAAGTAGCAATGGCCTCACTAAGGGGGTAAGGGAGCTGCAAACCACACCAGGTGATATTGTCAGAGGGGGTAACACCAAAATGATGGACTATAAAATTTTTGTGTAGTGCTTCACCAGAAATTTATTATTTTTAAAAAATAAAGATATCCCTGTAGTTAGTTATAAAAACAAAAACCTTTTTTAAATAAGCCTAGCTTATGTGTATCTATAAGGAGCTCTGATATACCTACAAGGCTAAAACTCTATGCTAATGTACCCTTTGAACCTTCTAATGAGCTCGGGTGGTGCAGTGGGTAAGGCATTGGCTGCTAACCAGAACTTCGGCAGTTGAAACCCAACAGCTGCTCTGTAGGAAGAAGATGAGGCAATCTACTTCTGTGAAGATTTACAGCCTTAGAAACCCAATGGGGGTCGCTATGAGTCAGAATTGACTTGATGGGAATAGTTTTGGTTTTTAATGTGCTTTGGTCAGAGCTGTCATTATTACTCAGTTACAATGATGCATTGAATCACATGGTTTCGTCTGCAAGCACTACAAGCACTCACTGTTTTTTCATTGCTGACATTTTTGTTGATGCTAGTATTTTTATAGTCACTGATTTTATCAGATTTTCTGGTGTGTTAGCTACAGTATTGTGGTAATTAGTGTTTGGGAACTTATATTATTAACTTTTTTGGAAATGAACTAGTAATTAAAGTAAAAGAAGGAGAAAACAAAAAAAAGGCTTATGCTCAGTTACTAAAGTATTGTAATCAATAATGTAATTCAATGGAGAAATTTTGCAAAACAATTTTTTTTGTTGTTGTTGTTGTTATGTGCCATCAAGTTGGACCCGACTCATAGCAACCCCTCCTTGGGTTTCTGAGGCAGTATCACTACTGAAGTAGATTGCCCCATCTTCCTGCTGAGGAGTGGCTGGTGGGTTTGAACCATCAGCCTTCTGGTTAGCAGTCACATACCTTAAGCACTAGACCTTGTTCAATTGTTACTATTCTTTAAACCTTCATGACACCTCCAGATAAAAATAAACTTTTTCTTCTTTTAACCTTCATTGGTAATTTAATTACCTCTTTATGGTTCTGGTTAGTTCGTATCTTACATTATAGTTATCACTATCTGTGTATGTTTCTCTCATTCATTCATTATTTATTGGGTATCAACTATGTACCAGGCATTGTGATAAGGACCAGGAATATAGAGGTGTAGCAGATGCTATGGGGACCTGCCCATTTTCTGCAGGTATTTGTTGTTGTAGTACATGCTGATGGTATGCTAACAACCCCCTGCAAGGCTCTGCCTGAGGACTATTTGCTAGGCACCCAGGGCAGGTGGAAGTGACAGGGAGGTAATGTCACTTGGAGCAAGCCTTACCCAATGATACATGGGAGTTACTGGATAAACACGCAAGCTTCCCTACCCCTCTGTTGGGACACTTCTGAGGCATGACATCCCAGAGGCCCATAATGTAATTGAGCCCCAGAACCAGCTGGATAACTCACTTTATTTGTTTCTTGCCTCTTTCCTGTCTATTTCCCTCCTCCCCTACCAGTGCTTCCTGGTTTCTCTTCCAAATAAACTCACTGAACTCACTACCATTGAGTCAATTCTGACTCCTAGTGACCCCCATTGGGTTTTCAAGGCTGTATATCTTTATAGAAGCTGACTGCATCATCTTTCTTCTATGGAGCAGCTGATGGGTTCGAACCACCAACCTTTGGGTTGGCCACCAAATACTTTTACCACTATACTACCAGAACTCCTTCCAAAGAAACTACTTGCTCTCAAAGACTACTTCTTGTCTCAGAGATTACTTCTGGAACACTCCAGACTAAGTTAAGAGGTAGGCATGAAAGTCTTGGTTCCTACTCTTCTTTAACTCATTCTTCTGTGGGGGATGGAGACAGAAGAACTGGTAATTAAAATACACTATGATAATAGCTAACATTTATTGTGTAACTAAAGAATAAAAATAGCATTAATCCCCTTTTTACATAAAAGGAAAATGAGGCTGAAGATCCTGGACAGAGTGGGAGAAAAATGTGGAGAAAAACTCAAAAATCATAAAGACCAGGCTTACTGGTCTGTTAGAGACTGGTGAAACTTCTGAGACTATTGGCCCCAAGTCACTCTTCAGCCTTGGAGGTGAACTCCCGTGGTTTCCAGCCAAACAATAGACAGGCCTACAAGGTGAATATTTGCACCTGGTAGCTAGCTGTACTCCTTAGAACAATCAACTGTGGGAGATCAGAAGGGGAGGATTTGCACAGGGAGATAACTCAGAGGGCAGGACTGCATAGGAAAGAAGGACACATGGAAAATGTAAGGACAGGGAGGAAGTGGGAAGAGAGCTGTTACATTGTGGGGATTGCAATCAGTGTCATGAAACAAAATGTGTATGAATTGTTAAAAGGAAAACTAATTTACTCTGCAAACTTTCATCTAATCACAATAAAAAAGAAAAGAAAAGCATATCTGAGAGAGGTTAAAAGATGACCCGGAGACCACACAAATTGACAGCTATTTGGATTTTTTTTCTCATGTTATAAAATCTATTAATAGTATTCATCTTCCTCTCTCTCTCTCTCTCTCTCTTTCTCTCTCTCTCTCTCTCTCTCTCTCTCTCTATATATATATATATATATATAGGGGCAAAGTTTGATTTTAACCATTTTAAATGTACAATTCAGTGTACATTACAGTGTAAATTACATTTGCTATATTGGGAGCTCTGGTAGCGTAGTGCCTAAGGCATTTGACTGCTATCCAGAAGGCTGGAGGTTCAAACCCACTGGCCACTCCTCGGAAGGAAGGTTGGGCAATCTACTTCTGTAGTGATACTGCCTTGGAAACCCAAGGAGTGGTCACTATGAGTCAGGTCTGACTCAACAGCACTTAACAACAACAACATATTGTACTACAATCATCCCTACTCATTTGCAAAATCTTTTCATCACCCCAAACAGGAACTCAACATCCTTTCAGCTGTAACTCCCACTTCCCCTGCCCCAGCCCCTGGTAACCACGAATGCACTTTTGTCTCCATGCATTTGCCTATTCTGAATATTTCATATAAATGGGATCATACAATTTATCCTTTCGTGTCTGACTAATTTCACTCACTTTAATAATCTCAACGTCCAACCATGTTACGGCATGCATCAGGATTTCATTTCTCTCTGTGGCAGAGAAATTAACGATTGGCTGTAGGTACCATATTTTGTTTATTCACCCATCTGTTGATGGCTATTTGTGTTGTTCCTACCTTTTGTTTATTATGAATAATGCTGTAGCTATTTGGGATTTAAACCCAACTCTGCAGAACTTCAGAGCCAGACCTCTGACATTTAGTTCTTCCTCCTCCATTGAGAAAGCTTTCAGAAGCGTTTGATTTATTAAACATACACAAAGCAAAACAAAACAGGAATCAAAGGCATGGGCCATAAACATCACCCAGGTGTCTTGTTAATGGCTCTAATCTGTCTTGTGAAAGGCTGGCATGAAGCAGTGAGGCAGTGGGGTCCAGGGCTGCACCAGGCCCTGAGCTGCATTGATTTGTACCTCATCCCTCTAAGCAAGCTGGTTATCAGTTTTCATCCAGTTAACTCTGACTCATGGTGACCCTAGTGGGTCAGAATGGAACTGTATTCCATAGGGTTTTTAATGGCTAATTTTTTGAAAATAGATCACTAGGTCTTTTTTCTGAGGTGCCTCTAGAAGGACTTAGACCTCTAACCTTCTTGTTAGCAGCCAAGTATGTTAACTGTTTGCACCACCCAAGTTCTCTAAGCCAGCTGACTACTTGTTGCAAACACCCTTCTCCAAACATTGGTGAGGATCTGTCTAAGCATGGGTTGTTTCTTGTAGCAGAGCCTCTGATTCCTTCAGATTGCAGGTAGGCTGCGCCATCCTGGGTAACAGCAGCTGCTAGGATTTCTAGCTCCTAAGTGGTCCCCTGCCCTCTCCACCCTTGCCCACTACATTGCCCCTCCTTACCCTATAGGACTGGGGTAGGGGAGGGCTCTCCTTCACTTAACAGGTCAGTGATGACAGCAACCCATCAGAGGCAGCTAATTGCTCCATTCTCCAAGTGACCGTTTTGTCTGTTTCAAGTCACTGGGGCCCCCTTTCCCACAGGAAGCCAGAGAGATTGCTTGTTATGAGAGCTACCTCATGGGGAGAACAGCATCACAGAGAGCTGGATACAGTCACAGTGTTAATGGGCTGCTGGGCTGGGATTTGGCTGGTGTGTCACAGTCAGGATCCTGTGTGTAACAACAACAACAAAACAAAACAACCATCACCATGCAGCTAATGTGGCATGGCTGGAATTTCATTCTTTTTGGTATTGCAACCCATGTTGCTTCCTATTAGAAGGGTGTTGTTGTTGTTAGGTGCCATCGAGTTGGCTCCAACTCATAGTGATCCTATGCACAACAGAACAGAACACTGCCTGGTCCTGCACCATCCTCACAATCTTTGCTATACTTGAGCCACTGTGTCAATCCATTCTGTTGAGGGTTTTCCCCTTTTTTTTTGCTGACCTCCTACTTTACCAAGTATGAAATCCTTCTCTAAGGGAATGGTCCCTTCTAACAATATGACCAAAGTAGGTGAGACGAAGTCTGGCCATTCTCACTTCCAAGGAGCATTCTGGCTGCAATTCTCCCAGGACAGATCTCTTTGTTCTTCTGGCAGTCCATAGTATTTTCAGTATTCTTTACCAACACCATAAATCAAAAGTATCAGCTCTTCTTCAGTCTTTCTAATTCACATTGTCCAGTTTTCACATGCATAAGACTAGTGAAAATGCCATGGCTTGGGTCAGGCACACCTTAGTCTTCAAAGTGGTATCTTTGCTCCTTAACACTTTAAAGAAGTCTTTTGTAGCAGATTTGCCCAGTGCAATTCAATGTCACATATCTTTACTGCTGCATCCATGAGTGCTCATTGTGGATCCAAGTAAAATGAAATCCTTGATAACTTCAATCTTTTCTCCATTTATCGTGATTCTGATTGTTGGTCAGTTGTGAGAATTTTTGTTTTCTTTATGTTGAGTTGACATCCATACTGAAGACTGTAGTCTCTTATCTTCATCAGTAAGTTTTTCAAGTAATCTTCACTTTCAGCAAGAAAGGTTATGTCATCTGCATATCACAGCTTGTTCATGAGTCTTCCTCCAAACCTGATGACATGTTCTTCTTCATACAGTCCAGCTTCTTGGATTATTTTTTCAGCATGCAGATTAAATAAGTATGGTGATAGGATACAACCCTGACACTCACCTATTCTGATTTAAACCATGCAGTATCTCCTTGTTCTATTTGAACAACATCCTCTTGGTCTATGTTCAGGTTCCTCATGAGCACAATTAAGTGTTCTGGAATTCCTATTCTTTGCAATGTTATCCATAATTTATTATGATCCTCACAGTTCACAAGCAAACATCTTTCTGTTATTCTTTGCTTTTAGCCAAGATCCATCTAACATCAGCAATGATATCCCTCATTCCATGTCTTCTTCTAAATCAAGCTTGAATTTCTGGTCATCCATCACCTATCTGTGAATTTTTGTACTGTGGTGGGTTATATGTTGCTACAATGCTGGAAGCTATGCCATAGGTATTTCAAATACCAGCAGGATCATCCATGATGGACAAATTTCAGCAGATCTTCCAGACAAGACAGACTAGGAAGAAAGGCCTGGTGATCTCCTTCTTAAAATCAGCCAATGAAGACTCTGTGGATCACAATAGAATATTGTCCAACATATTTGCTTTGGACATGTCATCAGGAAGAATCAATCACCAGAGGAAGACCTCATGTTTGGTGAAGCTGAGGGCCAGAGAAGGCAACAATGGATATAGTGATGGATGCCAACCTGCCAGTGACTGTGAAGATAACAGTGGATGAGGCAGTATTCCTTTCTATTGTACATAATGTGGACATGAGTTGGAGTTGACTAGAGGAGAGTTTATCTATCTATCTATCTATCTATCTATCTATCTATCTATCTCTATGGTCAGATAGGTCACTTCCATGTGAGTATAAATTTCAGACATGGTGTTTTCCTTTTCCAGGGACACTTGCTGTACAAAGTCAATGTTAGCTGTTAAAGGGCTTTTAGTCAAGAGTAAATATGAAGGGATCTCCAAGCTCCATGGAAGTCATGCTACTTGGGCAGCTGCCTACTCCTACAATCTACAAAACATATTTGGTATGAAGCAACCAAGTAGTCAGGCCAGGAGATTGGATCTTTTCCCTCAGAGACTCTCTTGAATCCCACGCACTGCACACTTAATTCTTCCATTTGAGCTTAAGTATATACTGGGGAAAGAGGTGGAGGAGCTGGGGCTGGAGGTGCCAACCTAGCCTTATTCTGATATTTTCTTTTGTGAATTTATGCCATGGCTTTCTCTTGGCTCTGTTTGACATTCTTATTCAAATCAGCCCCAATCAGAGGGGAGTGCACATCAGTCACTCAGATGTGCTGGTGCGTGTGGGCATTAATTACCCTGTGCCTTCCAACCATTCACATCCAAAGGAAATCATGACAGCAGAGGATCTGGACTAAATTCTCAAAGGAAGCATTCAGTGAATAGAAAGTGCAAAACCTGTGAAATTTGATGGAAATTGCCATGCAGATAGACTAAATCGATTCATGTAAACTTAGGTGACTCTGGGGTCCCAGCAGAGAACCTCTAAGCCCTCAACTACTGAAGGACACAACTTTTACCCAGGAGTCTCTTATTAAATGTGCTTGCTGTGATTGGCAAGCTTCTACATCAGAAACCCTTCTAATCATAGGCACTCAGCCTCATGTGATCCAAATGGACCTTAAGTGGCACATAGTCTAATCATCCACCTGATGCTTGAATCTCCACCATGTCATTTCTGCAAACAGGTCTTTTAATGGCTGCTTAGGAAGCATTGGTAGTTCAGCATAATTTTCCCCTTTCATGTGGGAGATCCAGTTTCAATTCCTGGCCATTAAACCTCATGTAGTCACTGCCTGTCCCTGAGTGGAGTGTTACAGGTTGTTATGAGGCTGAATAAGTTTCAGCAGAGCTTCTAGACTAAGAAAGACTAGGAAAAAAGGCTTGATGATATACTTCCAAACATCAGCCAGTGAAAACTCTATGGACCACAATGGTCTGATCTGTGACCCATCATGGGCATGGTGCAGGAGCAGGCAGCATTTCATTCCATTGTTCATGGGGTCAGCATGAGTTGGGACCAACTCAACTGCAGCTAACAGCAACAACAACAATGTCTGCTTGAATGTCTATATTTATTTGTTGCATTCCATCTTTTTTCAACTCTCTTGTACAGTTCTTCCATAGGAAATTTGTTCTTTCTGTAGCTTCTGCCTTTTGCTTCTGCAACATCTTTGGACCATTCAGAAAAATATTTGTATTCAATAAACATTGAGGACAGACATTTGCACATATATTTCAATGTTTCCCAAAATTCTGTCATTCACTTACCACTTTTACAATGGTTTTATATCTGTGTTCGACCTGTTGTAGTATTATCAACTTAATATTTTCCTTTTAATTGACTTGTTTTTTAACTTAAGTAATTAGTTTTGTCCTAGGCAAAGTTATCTGTGAAACTACAGGTTCAAAAGGCTAGTATTATTTATTTAATCATGCACATAAAAATAAATACACATACCATCTAAGAAAGAGTTCCCAGGTGGCAGAAATGGTGACATGCTCTACACCAGCTGAAAGGCTGGCAATTAGCACCCACCTGGCATTCCTCTGCAGACAAGCCTGGTAATCTGCTTTGAAAAAGTCACAGCTTTGAAAACCTTCTGTTCCTCCACACACAGGGACACCATGAGTCAGGATTGACTCAAGGGCAGCCACCACCACCACCAACAACCATGTAAAATAATTTTGTGCATAATTAGTAATCCATATTCTAAAAGTCACCACCTTATCCTATTTATTGAAATGAAATTCATTGGGGAGCAAGCATTCATGTTTAACATTAACCAATTATATGCCAGATATAAAGTAGCTATATATCTCAATGAATAGTTTAATGCTCACAATAACCCTCTGAACTCAGTGTTATTTTTATACTTGTGTTATAGACAAAGAAGTAGAAGTTAAGAGAGGAAAAGCACATGCCTCAGGTTACCCAATTAGTGAATGAAAAAGTCAGAAACTAAATTCTTGCCTTTGGGTGTCAACCACCAAGCATTGTCCACTGTGCCACAAAATGACCAGAAGTTCTATTTGCCCCAGAAAAAAGCTATTTCCAATGGCCTCGTGGCTTTACTTTATTGTTGCAGCCAAGGAGGAAGAAGATATCTCTTTCTCCAAAAAGTTTATTGCTGATGAGAATAGTTGTTCATTCTTCAATGCATGCTCTTAAATGCTCCAAATAGAAGCTAACTTGACAGACATAAATGTAGCAGGTGTGCCTTAGACATAGTTCCTTTCTCCTGAAAAATGTTGCAGTCTGTAATAAGTCCAGGGCATACTAGACACAAATAACAGATGTAGATATAAAAGTTTGGGCTGGGGTGGGGAGAGAGACTGGAATAGTTTCTCCCCAGCATCCCTGATCTAGTCCTTTGGATCAAGGCTTCTAACTGGTTCATTTTGTTTGACCCCCTGCTGAGAATGTAGATTCTGATTCAGTACATCTGGAGTAGAAGTGCAAATTCTCAGCAAGGTGTGGAATCATGATGAACCAATTCAAAGCTTTGCTTTGGACGTGCTACTTTGAAAGTATGTTTCTGTACAAAGTAATAGAAGTAGGAGAGGGAAAAAGGTAACAAATAGAGAAATTCTGTAGGAGCTGTTTGCCCATTCAAGACTGGGGGAGAACATTGAAACCCACCAAGATCCTCAGGTAAGAAGAGTACTGTTCCTCCTACCCTGTCTTCGGTTATTGCTAGGGTATTACAGTACTGATGTTAAGGGGATCTCAAACAGAACACTGTAGAACATTATCATAATATTTTACAAAGCTTAAAATAAATACCTATGAGGAAGCATTATGGGAAATAGTCCACACTATATTCCTTTTTGTTGATCTAATCTACCCAACAAAAACCAAACCTGTTGCTGTTGAGTTGATTCTGATTCGTGGTGACACTATGTATATCTGAGAACGGTCCTCCATGGAGTTTTCAATGGCTGATTTTTCAAAAATTGATGGCCAGGTCAATGTTCTGAGGTACCTCTGTGTGGACTCAAACCTTCAACCTTTCAGTTAATAGCTGAGAATGTTAACTGTTTGCAACACTTAGGAATTCCTTTAGATGTCATGACTCATTAAAAAGACTCTGAGAAAAAAATAACTGATAACTTTGTTTAACCCAATACTCCTCAAAATTATTTGACCACAGTTAGGAAAAGTTGAAAGACTTTGATATGGCCAAAAGAGATTTCTAGGTGTCCTATCATTGGAGCACTGATGGCATAGTGGTTAAGCACTCAACTACATACTGAAATATCAGTGATTCAAATCCACTAGCCACTTTGCAGGAGAATGATGTAGCAGTGTGCTGATGTAAATATTTACAGCTTTGGAAACCCTATGGGGCAGTTCCATGAGTGGGAATCGTGGCGGGTGGTGGTGGTGGTGGTGGTGGTTTGGTTTCATAGATGGAATACTAGGTGTTAACTGTCTCAATCTTCTGATTATCTATTTTACAAAGTCTGAGTCTTTTATTGTTTTTGACCAACCTCTTTTAGAGTTCAATCAGTTGTAAAAACTAATAGTAAGGCAAATAATTTTTTTCTAGGAGATGCAATGTATTTTGTCTGGTGGAGTTTCATTGATGCATCTATAGCAAATTTCTTTCAGCATTCTCAGTTGTCTGTGTGTCTATTCTTTGGATTTCCTTTGGGCCAGTTTTTTTCACATCTTACTTGTTTAGTAAGTGAACTATTATTCAGTAAGCTAAATAAAATGAGTAAAAGCTTTGAAACCTTTTTAAAAAATTTGTATGTGTAGGAATGGCATGATTTTTCTCTTTTCTAAAAGTTGTCTTTTAATGTTCAGTCTCATTTTGCTTCCAGTCTGTTCAATTTGGTCTTTTCACATAGCTGTGTACCTAGCCCCTGTGACCTATCAGTTCTGGCTCATGACTTCTCTTTTCCTTCTAGCCAAGTACAGTTAAGACCCAGACTTTTACAGAAACTGACTTTTTTGTGGATCTCAAGGTTCTCTCTCTTGCAATGCCTGTGGGTCAGATAGCTCAGACAAGCAGAGCATCCAACATAGCTTCCTTACCTGAGCTGCTGTTCCCTGACTGTTACTTATCAAAATCCTTCTAATCTTTCAAGGCCAAACCTTCTTCTTCACGGTTATCCCAGCCTGAAGCACTTTCTTGCAAAGAAGTACTTCTAGAAGTGTTTTAACAAGTTACATCACATGGAAGTCTATGGCACAGTTCTACACCATCATATAGAGTTGCTGTGAGTCAGAATTGACTCAATGACACACAACAACAATTCTGAAATTGTTGGAGGCTCTTTCCAATGGGATAACAAACCTCTATAGAAAAACATATTTATACAATTTACATCACACAAGTAGCCCTCTTCATGTACTTCCAAATACTATTTATGTACATTTTAAATCTCAACTAACTCCAAGAAGGTATACCCCAATTCTTTCTAAGTTTTGATGGAAAAATAATATGGGCCAATCTTGCTACATGCATTTGTTCTTACTGAAAATTCAATCACACTGAGAATCATGAAGTTTAGAGCAAATGCCAATAATTCTTTAATAAATATGCCAGGGAATTTGTTCCATCACAGACATGGCCTCACAAATACTCCTTCATTTTCATTGGGCACTAGAGACTCCTCTCTTTCTTGCCAATTGCTCTGGTTACCTAGTGCTGCTCTGATAAAAATAATCTACTATAAATGGTATGGCTTGAAAAACAGTTTATTCTTACAATTTGGAGGCTTTAAGTCCAAGTTCAAAGTGCCAAGCTCTAGGGGCTGGGTGAAAGCCCCTCAGCCTTGTGCTTCAGCTCTGCCTTCAGCTCCTGGCCCACTGAAGCTACAGGCTTTTCTTCACTCAGACAGCTGCTGGCTGCTGAGGCTGCCAAGACCAAGGTTGACAAGTAAAAAGGCACAGTCCTGATGTTACCAAACCACATGAAAGGCCATTAATTTAAGTCCATTATAAGTCTGCAGGTCAGCAGAGCATGGCAGGCTGCTGAACAATGGCACAGCTACATGCAGAGTCCAAGCATGCCATAGGCTGGAGACCATTCCCAAGGCTTCTCCTTATATACGAAGCAGACCACATCCCAAAGGCAGCTACTCAGCTGCTTGTGGTAGATCCCACCATGGAGTTGATTGCCAGTCTCATCAGGGAGAATAACTACCACCAGCTGCCCAGCTACTCAACCGGGCCCAGCCAAGTTGACACACAAACATAACTATCACACTAATATTTTCAAATAACAGCTCAAGAATGAATCTAAAATTACCCTGATTTACCTGGTGGTATAGTGCCTACAGCATTTAACTGCTAACCAGAAGCCTGGCAATTCAAACTCACCAGCCACTAATCAGAAAGAAGACTGGGCAATCTACTGCTGTAATGATACCGCATTGGAAACCCAAGGAGGGGTCACTATGAGTTGGATCCAACTTGATGGCAGTGTGTTTGGTTTTTTGGTTTTTGATGTGGCATCTAAAGGAGTTGTGGTGGCCTTGCAGTTCAGGCATTGGGCTGCTAACCAAAAAGTCAGTAGTTTGAATCTACCAACTGCTCTCTCTTCAAGAGATACATGAGGCAGTCAGCTTCTATAAAGATTTATAGCTTTGGAAATCTTATGGGGGGTCACTATGAGTTGGAATTGACTTGATGGCAGGAGGATGTGGCATCTAAGGATCCCTGGTCGCACAATGGTGACACAGTGGTTAAACACACAGCTACTGAGGTTCTGCAGAAGAAAAGACTTAGCAGTTTGTTCCTACAAAGATTACAGCCTGACTCTATGGGGCAGTTCTACTCTGTCCTTTGGGGTTGG
This sequence comes from Orycteropus afer afer, assembly GCF_000298275.1. Classification (NCBI taxonomy): domain Eukaryota; kingdom Metazoa; phylum Chordata; class Mammalia; order Tubulidentata; family Orycteropodidae; genus Orycteropus; species Orycteropus afer. The sequence continues at coordinate 4,326,554 of NW_006921828.1, read as the reverse complement.
TGTGTATAGTAATCAACTTGACAGCACACAACAACAACTACATTTGGGATCTAAGCCTGGCAATAAGATGAAATCACCTCAATACCTCTTAAAATGTAGACCTCAAGATTCTACTCTGGACTTATGACTCAGACTCTCCATGGCTGGGAATATATGCCTTTTTAAGAAAGCTCCCCAAGTGAATTGTCTTAAGTTAGAAAAGCATTTTTTTTTTTCTTTTTATTGTGATTTGGGTGAAAATTTACAGAGCAAATTTACTTTCCATACAACAGTTCACATACATTTTGTCTCATGACATTGACCACAATTTACCACAATGCAACAGCTCCCCTTCCACTTCCTCCCCATAGTTATCTCTTCTCTGTGTCCATCCCTCCATGCACTCCTGCCCCCT
>NW_006921828.1:4318308-4325910 GCF_000298275.1 Orycteropus afer afer | reverse complement strand
AGTTTTGTTCCACATTGCTCTCCCTCTCTATCAAGGATTTCCTACATAGATCCCCTTCCAAGTGGATGACAGTGGTAGCCGGGCACCATCTAGTTCTTCTAAGCCAGAAAAGCATTTTGAGAATCACTATTCTTGAATTTCCAGCTTTGTTTGTAAGCTACTGAATCTTTTCCAGTAACATTTCTAACAAGACTTATTTTCTAAAAGAGAGAAAAGCAGGGTTGTTGTTGATGAGGGGTTAATGCACTTGGCTACTAACTGAAAGGCAGGACATTAGAATCTACCCACAGGCACCTCAGAAGAAAGGCCTAGTGATCTACTTCAGAAATATTAGCCATTGAAAACCCTGTGTAGCACAGTTCAACTCTCATACATATGGGGTTGCCATGCGTCAGAATTGACTTGAATGAGAAAGGAGACTCACTCATCTATATCTCACTTGCCTCTGCAGTTTCTGTCAGAGCTCTTCAGATTTTTTAAAAATTATCTTGAAAACCAGTGATCTGAAACAACCAAACAAAAGTGTTGAAAGTGTCTTTTCTCTTCCCATGTGTTGCAAGCTGAATAATGGCCCTCTGATAGGAATCTGTGTCAAACCCCTGGAACTGGCAAATGTGACCTTATTTGGAAAAATGATCTTTGCAGATGTGAATAAGTTAAAGGTTTTGAAATGAAGAGATTACCTTGTGTTATCCCAATGGGCTATCCCCAAAATGCCATCACATTTTTTTTTAATGCATTTTATTGAAATATAATTTTTGTACAGTGAAAGGCACAAAACTAAAGTGACATGGGTCAATGCATTCTACTTTTTTTTTTCAATGTTTCCTCCCCTCCCCTCCCACCTCTGGTAACCAACAAAGAAAGTTCCCTTCCATATATAAACCTTTCTTTGACTTTTTTACAGTGATGAACTAATACTGTATTTGTCCATCTGTGATTAACTTCTTTCACTCAGCATGATGTCCTCCAAATTTATCCATGTTATGCAGTGTTTTGCAGATTATACATTATTCTTTAGGGTTGCGTAGTATTCCATGGTGTGTATGTACCACAGTTTGGTTATCCATTCTTCTGTTGATGTGACGTAGGTTGCATCCATCCTTTTGCTATTGTAAATAGTGCTGTGATGAACATGGGTGTTCTTGTCCTGGCTGTCACTTCTTTAGGATACATGCCTAGTAATGAGATTACTGGGTCAAATAGTATTTCTAATTCCAGCTTTGTAAGGAATTGCTACACTGTTTTCCAGGAGCTCTGGTAGCGTAGTGCCTAAGGCACTTGACTGCTAACCAGAAGGCTGGCGGTTCAAACCCACCAGCCACTCCTCAGGAGGAAGATGGAGCAATCTACTTCCGTAGTGATACTGTCTCAGAAACCAAGGAGGGGTCGTTGTGAGTCGGGTCTGACTCAATGGCACACAACAACAACAACACTGTTTTCCACCATGGTTATATCATTTTACAGTCCCACCAGCAGTGTATGAGAGTCTCAGTCTCTCCACATCCTTGCCAGCATCTGCCATTTTCTGTCTTCTTAAACTTTGCCATTATTGCCAGGGTGAGGTGAGATGGTATCTCATTGTTGTTTTGATTTGCATCTCTCTGATGGCTAATAATCATGAGCAATTCTCCATGTATTTGCTGGCCACCTGAATATCCTCTTCGGTGAAGTGTCCATTCATGTCTCCTGTCCACTTTTTAATTAGATTGTTAATATTTTTGTTGTTGAGTTGTTAGAGTTTTCAATAAATTTTAGAGGTAAGTCCCTTGTCAGATATGTAATATCAACAAGTATGAATTTATGGCTGTCATTTTGTTATGTGCTTTTTCATAATGTTGATTTCTTTGTTCCATATAATTTTCTGTGCTGAGCTCATTTTATGTGTGTTTATGAATTGTGTTATCACTTCCTTCATTGCTATTGTTTTAGTATTTGCTAAATATATGTGCTGCTTCTCTTTTTTATTTTGATGTGAAGGTTTATCATTTGTCTTTGAGGTTACCCTGTGATTTATAATTTCTTCCCAAGTTTATAACAGTCCATTCTATCTAGTAGTTGTCTTGACTTCCCTACCATTTAGAAGTTCTGTAACTACACATTTTGTTCTCTTTTTTTGGTTTGTAGTTGTCTTCATTTGTCAATTGATGTCTCTGGTTCCCTGTTTACAATCTCATAGGCTTATTTACTTTGGATATTTCTATAACTGGGTTGGTTTCTGGTTTATGTCATCATGTGTGTTAATGATCAGTTGTTGTTTGCTGTTGTTGCTTCTCTGTCCAATGGACTCCCTTTAGCATCTCTTGTAAGGTTGGTCTGGTTTTAACAAATTCCCTTAATTTCTGCTTATCTAGAAATGTCCTAATTTCACCATCATATTTGAGGGACAATTTTGCCAGGTATATAATTCTTGGTTGGAAATTTTTCTCTCTCTGTTTTATATACATCATCCCATTGTCTTCTCGCCTGCATGGTTTCTACCAAGAAATCAGGCTTATTCTTATTGGTTGCCCCTTATAAGTAACTTTTTGTTTTTTCCATGCTGCTTTTAGGATTCTTTCTTTGTCTTTGGTTTTGGTGAGTTTGATGATGATATGTCTGGGTGATTTTCTTTTGGGATCTATCCTGTTTGGGGTTTGTCAGACTTCTTGAATGGATATATTCTCATCTTTCATCATATCAGGAAAATTCTCTTCCAACAAATCTTTGACAATTTTTTTCTGTGGTTTTATTTGTCTCCTCCTGTTCTGGAATTCTATAACTACTAAATTACATGTAGATTATTCCTTTTGACGGTATCCCACGTGAACCTTAGGCTTTCCTCATTTTGTTTCAATTTTTTTTCTGATTGTTCCCTTTCCAAAGAAGTATTGAGGTATTTTCCTTCAATCTCACTAATTCTATCGTCTATTGATTCAATTCTACCCCTTTGCCTGTTCAATGAGTTATCTGTTTCTGAAAATTTAGTATTAATCTTCTGGATTTCTGTCTGTAGATTTTGTATCATTTCTAATTTTTCATTTATTTTGTCATTTGTTCTTATATTGTTTTTTGAAATTGTTCAAGGGTTTTCCTCAATTTTGTCAGTGTTTCCCTTGATCTATTTCTCAATTCGTTGAAGGTACCTAAATATAATTCTTTTGAATTCCTTATCTGGGAGTTCCAATGCTGCTTCTTCCTCATGTATGTGTTTTGAGTCTGTATCTTGGTCCCTTGTTTCTCCTGTTTTATCTTGCTTCTTTGTGTGTATTGTGATGCTCTGTTGTCTCCGAGGCATTGTGATGTTTTTGTGTTTATATTTAATGGTGATTGTATGTTGGGGTGACTTGCCCATGATTTTTGTTTTCTTTGCATGTTATCTATGTTTGCAGGGTGCTGTGCTTTGCTCTTCTATTCACTAGTTGGCAGCACTTACACACTCAGCACCTGTCTCCTTTCATGTTGTCTGCCTCTTGTATGTCCCTGATGTCTTTCACAAACAGAGCCTATTTTTAGGTCCCTGGAATGTGAATGAGAATACTGTCACTTTAAAATCCAAAATGGCTACTGCTTTTAAATATCAAGGGCTGGGCCCTTGGTCACTTTAAATATCCAAAATGGCTGCTTCTTATAAACCTTCAAAATGGCTGCACTCTCAGTCACTTTAAATATCCAAAATGGGTGCCATGTGTAAACAATGAAAATGGCTGCACCCTCTGGATAGCCAAAAGCCCACAGCTCAGGTTGTCTCCTTCCTTGGTGTTTCCCTTCCTAGTCATAGGTCACCAGCGCAGTCATTCCTGTAGCCCTTGGCAGCCAGGGTTGATATTTAGGTCAATTCTCAGGTCCCAATGCCACTTGGAAATATTCAGGCTGTCAGTTCTGTCAGAGTAGCTGACAGTCTACTGCTCCGACCATCTCCATACTCACTGTTTTCATTCAGATTTTTCCACTAGTTGGTGCCTAATTCACTTCTGTATATTTCCTTTCAAAGCTCAGGCTCTAGGATTATCTTCTATATATCTGCCAGTTGGTTTCTCTTTTCTCTGTTGAAGAGGGTCTGTGGAGCTTGTCTGCCTCTTCCACCATCTTAATGGAAGTATCCTATATGTGTTCTTATAAGACAGAAGCAGAGGGATATTCTATACAGAAGAGAAGACACATACAACAGAAAGGGTGATGTGAAGATGAAGGCAGAGATTGGACTGATGTGTCCACCAAGCCTAGGAATTCTAGGGCAGCTACCAGGCACCAAAAGAGATAAGGAATGGATTCACCCCAAGAGCCATAAGCAGGATCATGCTCTGCTAGATGTCAGGCTTCTGTCCTCCAGAACTGGGAGAGAATAAATTTCTGTTGTTTTAAGCCAGTACACTGTGGTAATTTGTTATAGCGGCCCTAGCAAACTAACACACTATGTAATTAAAAAATAATTTTCAAAGGTGTCAAAAAGTTTTTTTAGCTACTCTCTATGGAAACAATTGTTGGTTATTGTCACCAGCCTCCCCTCACAGAAGATAGGCCCAATACTAATATTTTGGATAATGATCCAAATGAAATCAGAAATATTCCTGTTTCTTTTTCCTTCAGGGGAAATAATGACTCTCTGTCATTTCAGCTAGTTTGTTTACCAAGTGTTCCTATATCAGTTTAGACTTTGGAAAAACCTATTATGAATTAAAAGATTCAGATAGTTTCAGAATACAAGCTCCTTTTCCAATCAAATTTTCAGCTTCAAGAACTGTATCTTGTTTCTCTGCTACTAATCCATTTACATAAGTTCTGTTTTGGAGAGATGGAAACACGAATGGCTTAGTAAAGGAGGACTCTTTCTACAGGAGGAGATAATGCACCTTTTTATTTTGTGGAAATTAAGCTAGTACTGAGGACACACAATATAAATATTTAAGCCATGAAATGTATTTTATGCAAATCAATAAATGAGAAGGAATAGCACTTGCAGAAAAATAGATTCACTTTTATAAGTAGCAAGGCTACTTTTAGTCTGTTCCTATGGACAGAGTAATCAATATGATGGGCATGAGCTGTCAGTCTTTTTTCTTTCTTTCTTTCTTTTTTATTGTGATTTGGATGAAAGTTTACATAGCAAATTCATTTTCCATTCAACAGTTCATACACATTTTGTTTCATGATATTTACTCCAATCTCCACAATGTAACAGCTTTCTTCCCCTTCCTCTCTATGGTTACCTTTTCCCTGTGTCCTTTCCTATGCAGTCCTGCTCTCTGAGCTTCTCCCAGTGCAAATGCTGCCTTTCTGATCTCCCGTGGTTAATTATTCTGAGGAATATACTACTGGTAGCCTAGTGCCTAAGGCACTTGACTGCTAACCAGAAGGCTTGCAGTTCAAACCCACCAGCCACTCCTCAGAAGGAAGATGGGGCAATCTACTTCCGTAGTGATACTGCCTTGGAAACCCAGGGAGGGGTTGCTATGAGTCAGGTCTGATTCGACTACACATAACAACAACAACAATACTACCTGGTGTAATTGTTCACCTCGTAGGCCTATCTATTGTTGGGGGAAGTTAAGCCACATGAGTGAGTTCAATTACAGGCCTGAAGTGTGACTAGGGACCATAGTCTCAGGACAAGAGCTGTCAGTCTTTAAAAGTAAACTCCAACAGGTTTATTTAAGTATTAATAATTTCTTAAGTTGAATGGGTCCAGGATTAAAACTCAGATCTTCTGGTTCCTAGTACAGTGATGTAAATGTTTCTGGTTCTGTTGGTTCCATGTGCTAAACTGCGTCAGAGGAATTGAGCCATTGCCTGCTTGTGGATATTGAGAATGTGAGGCAAGTAGAATATCATCCTCTTCTAGAGTTGAGATGAGAGAGGGGGAAGACCTCAGGTACACAAAGAAAGCCATGGACTCTGAATCACAGTAAGCAGGTGGTTGTGGGGACTCAGAGACATGTACTAAAATAACTTGGCTTAAGGATCAGAAATCTGTGGCTAATGGCTGTAGAGGACAAATGACTGATGAATTAAAGTCAACTCTTCTAGTGGCCCAAGAATTTTTTTCAGAATAGGGTAGTGTGTTAGGTTGGGTTCTTTAGAGAAGCAAAACCAGTAAAGCTTATATATATATTGTTGTTGTTGTTGTTAGGTGCCGTCGAGTCGTTTCCGACTCATAGCGACCCCATGCACAGCAGAACGAAGCACTGCCTGATCCCGCGCCAGCTCCATGATTCCTGCTATATTTGAGCCCATCATCGCAGCCACTGTGTCAATCCATCTCGTATATATATATAGAGAGAGAAAGAGAGTAAATTTATCTTAGGAAAATGGCTCACACACTTGTGAACTGGCAAGTCCTGAGTTCCTGGATCAAACAGCAAACTGGAGGCTTTTCCCGACTCACACAGCTACAGGGGCTGATGAGCTCAGGGTTGGCAAACAGTACACTGGCTATTGACTCCAGCTGATGATGAATCCAATATCACCAGGCCGATTGATGGACTGTTTGCTCACAGACAGTTATAGGCAACACAACAGGGTGCAGATCCACAGAAGAGTCTCTTATTTTCCCAGGATGTCCACATATGTATTAGAAGCAGGCCACACCCCTTGGGAAACTCCCTTTCAGCAGACTGGCGGCTCAAAACATATACATCTAATCTCACCATGAGAATAACAATGTTACAACTGCTTAAACCACACAGAATTGTGGTTCAGCCAAGTTGACACACAACCCCAACTATAGCAGGTAGGAGCATGTCCATAAGGTTGGAGACCTCTCAGGACATTTTTGATGATTCTACAAAGGGGTGGTTCCTTGGGACTTAGAGGGACCACATTCACAGGATATGGAAGCTCCCCTAAGGGCCATATTAGTTATCTTTGCTCATTACTCTTTCCATTTTGATGCTTGCTTCCTCATGGAAATATGATTAGGAAATAGTGAGTTCCAAGAAGGGATATATGCCAATGGAATTCTCTGCTGGTCCTATAATAGAAGCTCAGATATGAACTCATAATTGAAGAAGACACCATGATCTCTGCCTACCTCATGAAGAAAACATACATTTGATGGATGCAGGAGAAGGGCAGATGTGGCCTGCTTCTCTGTGGAACTCAGTTATGAGTGTGACAAGGACAGAATGTCCATCCAATGGGAAACATGTGAAGTAAATTATTTTATTTGTAAGGAAAAGAGACTCAATTAGGCTATCTTAAGGATTAAAGGGTTGATCATATGGATTCACATAGGAATAAAGTAGACAACATTGGCCTTTTTGGAGGACTGGATATGATTTGAATACTGGAGCAATAGAGCAGCCATCTGATGACCTGGTGTCACATTGCCCATCAGCAGAATGAGAAACTGGTTACCACTCATATTTTTTTTCTCCTCTTTCACTTTGCCTCGATGATTCCTTCCAGTAGAGACTACAGGAAACAGAAAAAAACAAAATGAAAAAGAGAACATGGTCAGTGAAAGTTTTAGGGCAGAAAAAGGAGTATCTCTCCAAGGGAATAGTTGTTGTTGTTGTTATTTGCCGTTGAGTCGGCCCCGACTCATAGTGACCCCTCCTTGGGTTTCCGAGGCAGTATCACTACGGAAGTAGGATTGCCCAACCTTCCTTCCGAGGAGTGGCT
>NW_006921828.1:4311897-4318208 GCF_000298275.1 Orycteropus afer afer | reverse complement strand
TTGAACCGCCAGCCTTCTAGTTAGCAGTCAAGTGCCTTAGGCACTATGCTACCAGAGCTCCTAAGGGAATAGTAGGGGAGGTAGATGTCCAGCCAATTGACTCTTTGAGTCATAGTAAAAAGGATTTTACAGCAAGAATTTCAGGAAATGAAAATGAGAAAGCTATAGATTCAGATTCAGTTCACATGTGCAGAGAACTGAATATGGCTAGCCTCTGTGCTGGATGCCATTTAATTTTAAAGTTTAAAGCAGAATTCCTTTTCAGGAGAGACTGTTTTGCTTAGGGAAATGCCTGGATCGTTAGTTTCTCTGGGTGTGTGAGAACTCCTCCTCACCCCACTTTGAATGGCTAAAAGCCAGATAAGATCAGATCTCAAACTCTGTGTAATGAAGTCACTTAATTATGAATTTCCAAAGATAGCCCAAGAAGATGAAATTATAGGTCATGTAATTTAATCCTCACAATCCTCTGTGAGAGAGATACCCTTTTTATCTTCCCATTACTAAAGAGAAAACTGTTTCGCATCGAGGTTTAGTAACCTGCCTGAGGCCACGAGGCTAACTAGTAAGAGAGATGAAATTTGAATGCATTCTATTTGGCACCAAAACCTGTGCACTTAACCATTAAGCTATACCACTTAGAAACATTTCTCTGTTTGTGTGCATTTTATGCAGTAATAGAAACTAAATATTTAGTGTCTACAAGTAAATTTACACTTGGCTGAAAGAATCCAGTTTCCCTTTTATTTTTGCAAGTGACTAGTCTGGTTTGCACTATTGAAGGATTCTATGGCCAAAATCATCATTAGATGACATATTACACTGGCCAAATCTGCTGCAAAAGACCTCCTTCAAGTGCTGAAGAGGAAAATGTCTCTTTGAAGATGAATGTGCAACAAACCAAGCCATGGTATTTTCAATCACCTCATATGCAAGTGAGAGCTGGACAATAAATAAAGAAGACTGAAGAAGAGTTGATGCCTCTTACTTGTGGTCTTGGTGAAAAATACTGAAAATACTGTGGACTGCCAAAAGAATGAATAGATCTGTCCTGAAAGAAATGCAGCCGGATTGTTCCTTAGAATAGAGAATGGCCAGTCTTCATCTCACGTACTTTGGTCATGTTGTCAGAAAGGACCATTCCCTGGAGAAGGATGTCATGCTTGGTAATGTGAAGGGTCAGTAAAAAAGGGGAAGACCCTGAAGAGAGATGGATTGGCACAGTGATAACAATGATGGCTCAAGCATAACAAGGATTGTGAGGATGGTGCAGGATAGACAGTGCTTTGTTCTGTAGTACATAAGATTGCTATGAGTTGGACCCAACTTGATGGCATCTAATAACAACAGTAAGTATAGTTTGTAGAAATACAACCTGCATAGCCTTCCTTTCCCCTACCCCCACCCCACAAGGTTGTTTTTTGTTTGTTTTTTAAGTTGTGATTTGAGTGAAAGTTTACAGAGCAAATTCACTTGCCATTCAACAATTCATACACATTTGATTTCATTACCTTGATTGCAATTGCCACAATCTAACAGCTTTCTTCCCACTTCCTCTGTGTGGTTTTCCTTGTGCCCTTTTTGCCTACGCAGCCCTGCCTTCTGAGCTATCTCCGTGTGCAAATCCTGCTCTTCTGATCTCCCATGATTGATTGTTCTAAAGAGTGTACCTATCTGGTGTAATTGTTCACCTTATATGCCTGTCTGTTGTTCGGCTGCAAGCCATGGGAAAGAGTTCAGTTCTAAGACAGAAGACTGGCTAGGGCCCATAGTTTCAGGAGTTTTACCAGTCTCTGTCTGATCAGTAAGCCTGGACTTCTTTATGCTTTTGAGTTTTGTTACATATTTTGTTCCCAGTCTGTCCAGGATCTCCCACACTGATCCCTTTCCAAGTTGTTGACAGTAGTAGCTGGGCACCATCAAGTTCATCTGGTCTCAGGGTCATGTAGGCTGAGATTTGCATATTCCACTAGTTCCTGGGACTAATGGTTTTCATATTTCTTTGTTTTTCTTCATTCTTCTTTGCTCCAGATGAGGATAGACCAATTGCTGCATCTTAGATGGCTGCTTGCATACTTTTAAGAATCCAGTTGCTACTCACCAAAGTAGGATGTAGGACAGTGTTTTTGTGTAGTGTATTATGCCAGTTGAACTTGATGTGCCCCAGGACCATGGTCTCAAGTCCATGGGCTCAGCAACTCAGTCTTTCAAGTTTTTTGGCTGTGCCTAAGAAGTTATCATAACTTCTTCATGGAATTCTTGCAGTCAGTCATTGTGAGGGAGACTAGAGCACCTGCTTCCTCTGCAAAGAGTGGGCCGTATAAGCAGCAGGGAAAATATATAAATAAATAAAAGGCATCCCAATAGATCTTCTTCCAGATAGGTTCATAGATTTAGCTTAGATTTGACTTTGTAATATTTTATGACTGAAAGAGTTCATGGTAACTTCATAGATAAGAATCAGAATGAATGCAGTCCCCTAAATGTGAAGACTGATCCAGTCCCATTTTCCCACTTTTTGATAATTTCTGACACCAGCTACCCAGCCCACACATTCGCTCACCGACTCTAGCCATCTGGAACATGAGCTGATCTCCCAGGTTATACAGACATTGTCCTTTAGATTACCAAATGGGCAGATGCCAGCTGCAAATTTGGAAGTCTACATGACATCCTCACTTTCACCTGTTGACTCATGCATCTTCTTTGGGTTCAATAATATATTAGAACAACTCACAGAACTCATGGAAAGTACTATACTTATGGTATTGATTTATTATATCAAAAGAATACAAATCAGGATCATCATAAGGAAGAGATGTAAGGACATAGTTTGGAACGGTTCTAAATGTGAACTTCTTTGTCCCACAGAAGTCACTACCCTCTCAGATGTATGGATGTCTTTTACTAACCACGAAGCTCTCTGAGGCTTCATGTGGTGGCCTTTTATTGGCCAGTCTCACATGACAGACTAAATAACTCATGCATCCTCTAGATTGTTGATATTGCCCCCCTCCCCCATTCATCAGCACAAATCCTCCACTGTGGCCTGGAACTCCCAGACCAAGTCACTCCACTTACTCCAAATGTTATTATCAGGAAAGACATACAAAGGACACCTTTGGCGAAAGCTAAATTCTTTACCTCACAGAGAGAGAGGCTGAAAGTTAGGGTGTTTCTGAGATAATGCAATAAATGGAATCTGATTTGAAGGGAAATTACTTAAATGACAAAATAGAAAAGAGTCTGTTTAGGAAACATAAACAAATGTATCATAAGTTTGGACTGAGCAGTCCACTGCTTGAGTGAACTTTTTAGCTACCTTTAGGCTTGTTGACAGACTTACATTGCTCAGGTAAGTGGTAGAGATGGATTGAGTGTCAAATTCCATTTGTGGTGAGGACCATGTGTTGCATTCAGTAAGTAACAAAAATAACTTTTAATTTGCTTCTGCTGTAAGCGGATTATACAGAATTTGATTTTCACAATCTGAGGTTCTTCCTGCTCATCAAACCACTATTACCAGAGCTGTCAAAGGCAGGGAGATGTTCATGTTCTGCCAAGCCAAATAACGGTGTTTCCTTTGAATTTAACAGCAGCAGAAGACAGGAGCACTTTCTCTGGATATACTTTGCTTTAAATCTTGAAAAACCTAGAGATATTACACACTTACCTGACTCTGAAAACAGAGGATTCCTGTGGGGTGTTTATTTCTTTCAAAACCACAAGATGAATTGATAGTGTGTGCTCTGGGATAGAGGGAACAAAATAGACCATTTCTGAATGTTTTTGCAATGAATATAACTAAACTGTCTTAAAAAGCCAGACTAGTCAAAATAAGTGCAATCATTTAGAGGAATAAGTCATATTTATAGGAGAAATAGTCTGGAAATGTAAGCTGGAGAAAGCATAATGTATTTATTTGTGTGCATGTGTGTCTGCATGTGTGTGTGTTAGATAGCAATTATCTAACAGTGCTTGCTTAAATTCTTAAGAGGATTTTTCACTGTAGTGTATATTAAATAAAGGAAGAGAATAAAATCTCAGCACCATTGTACAATTCAGGATGCAGCCTGTACCTAGTGTGATGAAAAAACATTCATTTCCCTTCATTCCTAGAAGGGTTTTTGGAACCTAGGTGTCTAGTCCCAGCTCTGTGGGAATGTGTCTTTATTTATTTATCATCTTCATAATAACCACTTGGTCCCCTTTAGCTCCAGGATGCACTAATATAATTTAAAAATATACAGAATTAATAACCATTTAAAAATCCCTCAGAAGCCTACAATTTTCTTCTGTATGTTAATCCTTAAAAATAAACGCAAGGAGGCAGGATAGGAGAAAATGGGAAAAAAAAAAAAAGGAAAATGGAGAACGTCAAACTAAGTGGCCAACGTGGTAGCACACTGTAGCTGGAGTGCATTCACCTTCTTTTCCTCACTTCATAAATGACCTGCATTACACAGTAATATCCTTGGAACACAGTGGCTGGTCATTAAATATTTGTCTTTCTCTGAAACAGTTAGAAAAGGCAACCTAGAAATTGAGGGATAATGACCATAACATTAATGATTATTTATATATATACTTCAGAGGTCACAAGGCAAATACCACACCATTAGTGTCTATTGGAGATTTGTCAGGCAAAATGTGACCACAGACTGATTGGAGAGGGAGTGGCAGGGAGGGGAGGTGGCTCTTCACTGGGAATGCTGTTGTTGCTGGCTGCTGTGGAGTTTGCCCCTGTCTCATGGTGACCCAGTATGTGCAATAAGTAGGGTCTTCTTGGTTGTAATCTTTATAGAAGGAGCTCTGGTTGTGCTGTGTTTAAGGCACTGGGCTGCTAACCAAAAGGTCAGCAGTTCCAACCCATTAGCCACGCTGTGGGAGAAAGATGAGACAGTCTGTTGCCTTAAAGGTTTACCACCTTGGAAACCCTATGGAAGTCACTGAGTCGGATTGGCTTGATGGCAGCGGGTTTTCATTTTAGTAACCTTTACACGAGCAGATCATCAGGCCTTCTGTTTTGTGGAGCTGCCGGATAGGTTCGAACTGCCAACATTTTGGTTAGCAGCTGATGGGAAAGGGCTTGCACCACCCAGGCTCTATCTCCTTGCCTGTATATTCCTTGATGTCAATCATGGATACCCTTCCCCCCACATTTGTTTTAAAGGAGCTCTGATGGCATAGTGCCTAATGTATTTGACTGCTAACCAGAAGGCTGGTGGTTCAAACCCACCAGCCACTCCTCGGAAGGAAGGGGCAATCTACTTCAGTAGTGATAGTGCCTGAGAAACCCAAGGAGGGGTCGCTATGAGTCAGAATTGACTTCATGGCAGTGAGTTTGTTTTTTTTTAATTTGTTCCAAGCTGGCAGACTAGACCAATACATTCTTCAGACACTCTACTACAAACACTTGCAAAAACAAGAGAAACACTGAAGATGATAAACCTGGATCGCACAGCTTCAAAGGAAATGATTACAAAGTAGATAAAATACCTATGAGAGGAAGAGACTGATAAAAACAGTAAAGGAGAGGTAAATTGCAATCAGCTGCGGAGTGGCCATTTTGAATTATGGCAAGAAGCTTTCAGATAGGAGCAGGAACCAGGTAACAGGCTCCACTTGCCCAGGACTGCACCAGCAGCCACATCCGTGATCAAGCGACCAGAGAGGTGTGTGTCTTGCTCCTTTACCTTGCACAATCTCCCGGTGACCAGAGGCGGAGCCTGCCCCACCCGCACCTTCCCGCAGTCTGGTCAAACTGCCCCCGCTGCAAGTGCGGTGCCATTTTTCTTTCTTTTTTTTTCTTCCTTTTTTTTTTTTTTTTCTGCTTAGTTCTCCTGCGTCTCCTTGTTCCCCAAAGAGAAGGAGGCCCTCTCCCACTGCCCACGCTGACTGTGCAGTTTGTAGCGCCTGTCTCCACCCTTCTCTGGTCTGAGGTGCACGCTAGCTCAGCGAGTGCTGTGTTCCTGTGCAGCCATGTTTAGTAGCTGGCACTTTTTGGACAGTACTGTGCTGTTTTTCTTTCTTCCATCCTCTCCCCCTCTCCCTTTTTTTCTCTCTTATTAGTTCTTCCCTCTTCTCTCCTTTGTTTTCCTCTTCTTTCCTTTCTTTTGTTCCTTCCTCTTCAACCCTCTTATTTATTGTATTTTATTTTATTCCCCACTCCCCCTCAATGGTAGCAGCATCTATCCCCACCACTCCATGGACAGTATGGGGGAACATCCCTGAGTGAGCCCCATGTCCCTGTTGCAGCTGTGTTTGGCCCTAACATTTGCACCATTTTTTTTTAATCTTTTTCTTTAATC
>NW_006921828.1:4300162-4311770 GCF_000298275.1 Orycteropus afer afer | reverse complement strand
CACCTGCCCCCCGGCATTCAGTAGTGCGGTCGTTGACCTTCCCTATTCCATGGTGCATGGTCCCACAGAGTGAATGCCACTTTTCTACAGCAGCTGTGTTTGGAGGCTATCACTTGGATTGCATAAGACCACCGTTGTAAAAGTTAAGAAAAGGTTTACACATAGAGTATTTTTTTTTTTTTGAAGGTTACCAGGAGTGGGAAGGAACGGGAGAGTAAATCACTAACTACAGAATAGACAGGTATTAACTTGGGTGAAGGGAAACTCAATATACAATACTGGAGAGCTCAGTACAAAATGATCAAGGCAGTGCAAGATACAGGGAGGTACACAAGAGGTAAAAAAAAAAAAAATAGGTAAACACTATTACATACAAGAGCCTGCAATAACAGTAATAACAATAATCTATGCATGGATAAGGAGCTCTGGTGGCCTAAGGCATTTGACTGCTAACTAGAAGGCTGGTGGTTCAAACCCACCAGACACTTCTTGGAAGGAAGATTGGCCCATCTACTTTTGTAGTGATACCACCTCAGAAACCCAAGGAGGGGTTGCTATGAGTTGGATCCGACTCGACAGCAGTGAGTTTGGTTTTGGTGGTATGAGTGGACACATAGATAGATACCAAGCTGAACAGGGGTGGAAAGACAAATGAGACTACACCCATGAATATATCTAGGTTTGATAGAGGATATCTTTACCTATTTATTGTATGTGCTTCAGATATATCCATGAATGGAATAGAGCACACAGATGCAAAGTTATGAAAACTTCTTAGTCATAATCAAATACTTTGAGGGAATGAGTTACTGGACATGAGGGCTCAGGAATATAATCTTGGGGGACACCAAAGTCATTTGGCAAAACATAGTTTACACATATGTACACCTATGTTCATTACAGCACAATTCACTATAGCAAAGAGATAGAAACAACCTAAATGCCCACTACAGATGAATAGATAACCAAACTATGGTACATTCACACAATGGTGTACTATGCAACATTAAAGAATAATGAAAGATACATGAGTCATCTCACAATGTGGATGAATTTAGAGGACATTATACTAAGTGAAATAAGTCAATAACAGAAGAATAAATATTGTATGAGCCCATTATTGTAAAAAGTCAAGGAAAGGTTTACTCAGGGAAGGAAATTCACTTTGTTGGTTACCGAGGATGGAAGAGAAGGGGAAGGAAAATTTCGGACTAGTTGAGGGTTCACATGTTGATTAGGGTGATGGGAGGAAAGGTATGTAAACAGTCTGTGCCCAGCATGATGACAGTGGGGAAAGGAAGGACACTGAAATGTGCACATAAAATATAAACAACAGAGTTAAATACTATTACATGCAGAATACTGCATCACCACTGTCACCAAACACCAAGCTACAGATAAATGTATAGACAGTGAGAAGATCAGATGGGGGTAGGCAAATAGGAATATACCCTGAACTAAGGATAGATTTGGCTGAAGGTAATCTTACATATGCCCGTGTGCTACAAAATTAGCCACATATATTATAGAAGTAACAGAAAATAGGGTTGGAGTAGCTTCTCAGAGACAATCAAACACCTTGAGAGAGAGACTCACTGGGCCTGCGGGTTTGGGACCATAGTCTAAGGGGACATCATGCTCAATTTGCAAAACATAGTACATAAAGATCTTGTTCTAGAGTGTACTTTGGTGAGTAGCAAGTGGGGTCTTAAAAGCTTTCCAGTGGCCATCTAAGATGAAACTTTTGGTCTCCTCTCATCTGGAACAAAGAAGAGTGAACAAAATCAAAGTCATCTGGAAACAGTCCAAAGATAAGATGGACCACAAGAACCTCAGCCTTCATGACCTCAAGACCAGAAGAACTAAATGGTGCCCAGCTACCAATGCCAGCTGCCAGAAGGGGATCCAAACTGGAGATCCTGAATAGAGTGGGAGGAAAAATAAGGAACAAAATTCAAAAACACAAAAATGACCAGAATTACTGGTCAGATAGAGACTCATGGAACTCCTGAGACTATGGCCCCGGATTACCCATTAGGCCTAGGAGTGGACTTACTTCCATGGTTTGGCTCTCAGCCCAACAATAAAAAGACCTACATGAAGAACCCCTACCCCAAGGCAATGCACCCACCTATTCTAGGGAGTTGCACCCCTTAGATCAATCAGCCACGAGATACCAGAGGGACAGCATTCACATAGAAGGAAAGCTGGACAGACAGGAAAGCATAGATAAGAAGGGCACAGGGAGGGGGTAGTCCCAGGAAGGTGATGGAGGAGAGTTTGTTATGGTTGGGGATGGTAATTGGGCTGTGAAATCAAATGTGCATGAACTGTTGAATGTAAAACAAATCTGCTTTGTAAATTTGCACCCAAAGCACAATTAAAAAAAAAAAAAGTCCACAAAATGTTCTATACCCTAGTTTGGTGAGTAGTGAGTAGGGTCTTAAAAGCTTGTGAGTCATCATCTAACGAGCAACTATTGGTCTCTCCCCATCTAGAGCAAAGAAGAATGAAGAAAATCAAAGGCACAAGGAAACAATTGGTCCAAGACACTAATGGACCACATGAAACCCAGCATCTATGACCCTGAAACCAGAAGAATTAGATGGTGCCTTGGTACCACAGCTGAATGCTCTAAAAGGGATCACAATAGGAGGTCCCAGATAGAGTGGGAGAAAAATGTAAACAAAATTCAAAATGATAACAAAGGGAAGATTGGTGGAACCCCCAAGACTTCCTTCAAGCCGAGAACGGAACTCAACCTAATGGCTCAACTTTCAGCCAAACAATAGACAGACCTATAAGGTGACCAGTAATACTGTGAGGGTATGCACTTATTAGAACAAGCAACCTTATGAGATCAAGATCATTTACCCACAGATAGATCTAGGAAGGATGAAAGGGATAGGGGTGAAGGGAAAGAGTGGGCACTGGAAGGAAGTGGGAGGAATACTGTTGCATTGTAGGAATTGCAGTGAATGTCACAAAACAGAATGTGTATGCATTGTTGAATGGAAACCCAATTTGCTGTGTAAACTTTGACCCAAATCACAATTAAAAAAAAAAAAAGTTCAACCATTTTAGGAGGTGGCTTATGATCTACATACAAAAGTATTGAAGGAATAGCTAAAACAAGGCTCCAGGAACGGACAGAATACCAACTGAGATGTTTCCACAAATGAATGCAATACTGGAAGTGCTCATTCATCTATGCCAAGAAATTAGAAGACAGTTACCTGGCCAACTGACTGGAAGAGATGTTTATTTGTGTACATTCCAAGGAATGGTGATCCAACAGAAAGTGGAGATTATTGAACAATATTATTAATACTGTTGTTGTTGTTATGTGCTATCGAGTCGAACCTGACTCATAGCAACCCCTCCTTGGGTTTCCAAGGCAGTATCACTAAGGAAGTAGATTGCCCCATCTTCCTTCTGAGAAGTGCCTTAGGCACTATGCTACCAGTATTATTATTAATACTACATGCAAGTAAAACTTTACTGAAGTTAGTTTAAAAAAAAAAAAAAAAACAACTGTCAAAGCAGTACATTGACAAGGAACTGCCAGACATCAAGCCTGATTCCAAAGAGGATGTGGAATGAAGGATATCATTGCTGATGTCAGGTAGATCTGGGGAGAATACCAGAAATATGATAACCTCTGCTTTGTTGATTATGCAAAGGCATTTGTATGGATCATAACAAATTATAGATAACATTGTGAAGAATGGAAATCCCAGAATACTTAATTTTGCTTATGTGGAACTTGTACATAGACCAAGAAGGGGTTGTTCAAACAGAACGAAGGAACAATGTAGGGTTTTAATTCAGGAAAGGTGTGTGTCAGGGTTGTATCTTTTCACCATACTTTTTCAAATTTTATGCTGAGCAAATCTGAGAAGCTGGACTATATAAAGAAGAACAGGATATCAGGATTAGAAAACATTAACAACCTGTGATAAGCAGATGACACAATTTTTCCCGCTGAAAGAAGACTTGGAGAACTTACTGAGGAAGATAAAAATCTACAGCCTTCAGTATACATTACACCTCAACATAAAGAAAACAAAATTCCTTACAGCTGGGCCAATACACAGCATCATGATAAATTGGAAAAAAAAAAAAAATTGAATTTGTTAAGGATTTTGTCTTACTTGAATCCACAATCAACACCCATGGAAGCAGTAATCAAGAAATCAAATGATATATTGCATTGTACAAATCTGCTTCAAAAGACCTCTTTAAAGTGTTAAAAAGCAAATATGTCACTTTAAGGACTAAGATGTGCCTGATCTAAACCAGGGCATTTTTAATCACGTCATACGCATGCAAAGCTGAACAATGAATAAGGAAGACTGAAGGAAAATTGATGCATTTGAATTATGATGTTGGTCAAGAAAATAAAATATATTAAGGACTGCCAGAAGGATGAACAAGTCTGTCTTGGAAAAAGTACAGCCAGAATGCTCCTAGAAGGTAAAGTGGCAAAACTTTGTCTCATGTACTTGGGCATTTTATCAGAAGGGAGAAAGACATCATGCTTTATAAAGTAGAGGATCAGTGAAAAGGGGGAAGACCCTCAAATAGATGGAATGACACTGTGCCTGCAACAATGGGTTCAAACAGCAACAATTGCAAGGATGGCACAGGACCAGGCACTATTTTGCTCTGTTGTACATAGAAAAAACAAAACACCACTGCCATTGAGTCAAGTCAGACTCCTTATTTGGGAATAGCTTCTTTGCAGGTGTCATCAAATTAAAGAGAGGCCATCCTAAATAGAGTGGCCTGAATTCAATGACTAGTGTCCTCATATCACCAAAACCAAACTCACTGCCATTGAGTTGGATCTGACTCATAGTGACTCCTCCTTGGGTTTCCAATCTACTATGGAAGTAGATTGCCTAACTTTCCTTCTGAGGAGTGGCTGGTAGACTTGAACTACCAGCCTTCTGGTTAACAGACAGATTCCTTAGGCCCTACGCCACCAGAGCTCCCAATACCCAATATCAGAAGTACCAATCTCAGTTGCCATCAAGTTAATTCTGACTCATGTCAACCCCTTTGTGTCAGAGTAGAACTATTTTCTCTACAGGATTTTCAATGGCTGATTTTTTGGAAGTAGATTGCCAAGACTTTACTGTGATTTGCCTCAGGGTGGACTCCAAACTTCAAACTTTTGCTTAGCAGCTGAACATATTAACTATTGCACCACCCACTGACTCCACATATATGTATTATTCACAATAGAGGGAAGGGAAGGGAAGGAAAAGGAAGAAGGGAAGGAAAGAAAGAGTCCTAGAGATTGCAGTAGCTCCATGAGACCAGTTATTGTTTCCTCCTCTCTTTATACCCTGTGACAGTGATTCCTAGAAGTGCAGCTCTGCGAGACAAGGCTCCTTTTGGTCCATGCTACTTCTGAATCTCTCTTTGCTAATATTTTATGCTTCTGTGTTAGACAAGTTGATGCATCAGAAACTCTTAACTAATCTCCCCTTAACCATCAGATAAATCCCTGCTTTCTAGCCGCTAAGCCTGAAGCAAAAAGAATAACTAATGCTGCTCTGTTTCATCTGGTACTTCTGTTCCTATCAGTGGGATTGTGTACTTGCCAGGAGTCACTTTTGTTGCTGCCTCTGTTCATGCCAGTTGTATTTGTTACGTAATTACATATTTCAATTAAGTGTTTCGTAAACTGATCTAACCTAAGGACAAAATGAGAGTTGTTGATTGTGTGAAAGTCAAGTTGAATGTTTTATAGAGTAACATTGAGTTGCTGAAAAAAAAAAAATGCTATTGAATTGGATTTGGGTGAGATAATTCTGAGAACCTTGTGGTGGAGAGAATCATAAAAACTAGAAAGAGTTTCTTCTCAGATTGTTTTCAAGGATTGTTCCATTCTCATTCTGCTTTATCTAAGACATGTATGCATCATTTTTAATGATTTCTCAATTTGACCAATATTTTCTATTAACTGACCACAGCTGGTCACACTGGCGTGAGAGGATAGGGTTTCTATTGCTGAAGTTACCCATCATGAAAACTGATGCACCTGCTGTCAGCAGCACAAGCTATTATAGGGAACAGCCAATAATGGTGATGGGTACATTCACAGTCTCTCACCTGGTTTCTTGTGAGCTCATACTATGAAGCGGGCACCTAGGGCTGCAGGTGCAACCTATGGCTAAAGAAAATATGTATGCATGTATAATATTAGCTAATACAGTTTTTTTTAATTGTTTTAAAAATATATATAACACAATATTTGCCAACTTAGTATCTTTTACCTGTACAATTCAATGATGGCAAGTACTTTTATCATGTTGTGCAACCAGTATCCATTTTATTAGCTAATATTTTATTAACAATTTTTCATTAATTGCATCATTCGGCCTCTGGGAGCAAAGAGTTATTCTCACTGTGTTACAGATAGGGCTGCTGAGTTTCAGAGAAGTTGAATAATTTGAACCTAGTCACACACCAATTACAGACATGGCTAAGATGAGCCTCAGACTTCAAATCCTGTGATTTGTCTGTTGATTCAGTGAGAACATTAATTTATCTGCTCAGGACTGAGATTCAGGTCCAGGTGCCAGTGAACTGAGATTTCCCCAGCTTTACCTTGACATGGTAGTCATATTTTAAGATTGTGATCAGTTGGCTTAGTTACAGTAAGGGAACTTAGTGCAAACTATACCCTACCTTCCAGATTAGGGACTTCTCAAAGCACTACAGCTCCCGATGGACTTCCAGTTTTCTCCTACTCTCCTGTCAGATGGGCCACAAGTGTTCTGTGAGCAAATGGATTTACCAAAGCGTTCAAAGTGAACCCCAGAACTGGAAGAGAATACTGTTGGCAGCACATGTCATTTGCATTGTTGTAACACCTGCTTGTTTTGGTGCAAGATAAAGGTCTATCAGAATTTCCATTATTCCCTCTATTCAAGGGCATCATCATTTGGCTAACTGTAATGCCCTTGGTCTATAATTTTGGACATGGCATGTTGGCTCAGCTAGCATTGCTCTATCATCAAAATCATTGTTGATTACCTTGAGTTAGTATTGGCCCACATGCACGGGTTTGTTTTTTGTTCCCAAGTCTTTTTGTTGTTGTTAGTTGCCACTGAGTCAGCTCTGAGTGGTGGCAACCTTATATATAACAGAACAAAGTACTGTCCTGTTCTGCATCACCTCCATGATCCTTGGTACTTTTTTATTTTTTATTTTAAGAGCTTGTTTTACATTCAAAGTCATGCATACATTTAGTTTCATTCCCCATTCACCATGTCCAACCCTAACCCAGTCTCCTCCCCTCCCTACCCTGCAACACTCCCCCTGTGCCCCTCATAATCATGCACTCCTGTTTGTCCTGTATTTCCTCAGTTTGAATGTTGGTCCTTTGGTGTCCCATGGTTTATTGCTTTAGGTGATGTATTACCATTGAGTGTGTGGGTGCAGCATCCTGGGTTGAGTGGTCTGTGTGTACATCTCGCTAACCATTGGGCTGAAAGCCTGCCCCTGGGGGTGAGTTTTATTCCAGGCGCCAAATGTATTTCAGGGCCATAGTATTGGAAGTCTCACCACACTTCATATGACCAGTAATTTTGGTCATTATTGAGTTTTTGGATTTTGTTCCAAGTTTTCCCTCCCACTCTATCCAGGGTCTCCAGAATTTGATCCTTTCCTGAGTGGTTGGCATTGGTAGCCGGGCACCATCCGGTTCTTCTGGTCTTGAGGGTCATCGTGTCCTGGGGTTGATTGCTTCTAAATGCCCTTTTTTTTTTTTTTGCGTTCTTCTTCACTTCTAAAGCTAGGAGACCATTAGCTGCATCCTAGATGGCTGCTTGAAAGCTTTTAAGACCCCAGTCACTACTCACCAATGTAGGATGTGGAGCAACACTTTTATGTATTTTGTTGTGCCAATTGAGTCTGGTGTACCCCAGTACTATGGTCCTGAGGTAGTAGCTCTATTAGATCTCTCTTCCATAGTGTTGGGATGTCTATGAGGGATTTTTCTGTGTCTGTCTTCTATTGTTTCTGTAAGTACTGCAGGTATTTTGTATCACTGGTGTCTGTACAAGATTAGCCTCAGCTGAGTCTATCCTCTATTCACTGATCCCTATCTGATCATCTCAGGTGTTTATGTGTTTATCTGTATAGCCTAGTGTTTGGCGTTAATGACAATGTGGTATTGTGGACACATTGGTTGGTTTTAACATCTGTCATCTATCTCTTATGAGCACAGTTCGGTGTCCTCTCATTTCCCAATGTTATCATGGTGGTCATATAATCCTTCCCGTATATTCCTCCTCCCACCCATGTCAGCATGTAAGCCCCAACTAGCCCTAAATTAATCCCTCTCCATCCCGGTAACATACTAGGTGAGTTCCCTTTCCCAAGCAAACCCTTCTCTGTCTTTTTACAGTAATGGGCTCATACAATACTTGTCCTTCTGTGATTGACTTATTTCACTCAGCATACCTCCAGGTTTATCCACGTTGCGAGATGATTCATGTATCCCTCATTGTTCTTTAATATGGCATGGTATTCCATTGTGTGGATATACCATAATTTGGTTATCCACTCATCCGTTGATGGGCATTTAGGTTGTTTCCATTCTGTTGCTATGGTGAATTGTGCTGCGATGAACATAGGTGTACATATGTGTCTGTTCGTGTACCATCTCTCACCTCTTTAGGATATATTCCTAGTAATGGAATTGCTGGATCAAATGGTACTTCTATTTTCAGTTTTTTAAGGAAACACCATACCATTTGCCACAATGATTGTACCATTTTAAAATCCCACCAGCAGTGCACCAGAGTTCCAATCTCTCCACAACCCTGCCTGCATTTGTTACTATCTGATCTGTTGAACTTTGCTATTATTGCTGGAGTGACATGATATTTCATAGTTGTTTTGATTTGCATCTCTCTAATGATTAATGATCATGAGCAATTTCTCATGTGTTTGTTGGCTGCTTGTATATCTTCTTTGGTGAAGTGTCTGTTTAAGTCTTTTGCCATTTGTGAATTGGGTTATCTGTCCTTTTGGTGTTGAGGTGTTGAAGTTTTCTATAGATTTTGGAGATAAGTCCTTTGTCAGATGTGTCATAGGCAAATATTTTCTTCCATTCTGTAGGTTCTCTTTTTATGATCCTTGGTACTTTTGATAAAAGTCAGAGAAAGACAACGAACCTTGACAGTTTTAATCAGTGTTTTGTAAGATTCTATCTGTGATCCACCAGCATTAGAATTACCTGCACAGCTTATGAGCTGTGGTAGTTAAGATTGTTTTAACTTGGCTGGGCCTTGTTTTGAGTGGCTGGGAAGCTGGTTGTAGTTATTACCTGTGATGAGATTGGCGATCAGTTCCATGATGGAATCTGATGTAAGCAGCTGAGTAGCTCTCTTAGGGATGTGGTCCGCTTCCAGTATATATGGAGAAGTTTTGAGAAGGGTCTTAGCAGCTTTTTGGCATGCTTGGACCTTGTGTGGAGCCGAGTCTTCATTAAGTAGTCTGCCATGTTTCCTGCCAATCTTAGATTGTCTCTAGACTTGGACTAGTGGCCTGCAGTATTGTTTGGTAATCTTAGGACTGTGCCATTTTATTTGTCAACCCTAGGCTTGTTAGCCTCTGCAGCCAATAGCTGCCTGAATGAAGAGATGCCTCCAGCTTCAGATGGCTGGGAGCAAGAGGCAGAGCTGAAGCTCGAGATTGAGAGGCTTTCACCCAGCCCCTAGAGCTTGGCAGTTTGTACTCAGATTTCTAGCCTCCAAAACTGCAAGAAAATAAATTCTGGTTTGTTTAAAACCACCCATTTGTGGTATTTTCTGTTAGAGCAGTGCTAGAGAACCAAAACAGATTTGGTACCAAGAGAGTGGGGTGCTGCTCTGACAGATACCTAAAATGTGGAAACAGGAGTGGAGTGTGTCCTTGACCCGAGACCCTGGCAGAGGGACAACAGCAGCCCAGCTGCCAAGCAGCAGAGAGACCAGCATGAGTCATGGCAGCAGCAGAGAGTTGAAAGACCAGCATGAGACAGTGACAGCCTTGCCAGCCCAAGAAGCAAGAAATCTGAGTATCTTTTGGGCAGGAATATTCCTGGTAGAGTGCATTGCCTTTGGGTATTAATTGGCAGAAGCAGAGAGGCCAAGGAAAGGGAAGCAGAGCTGTCTCAGCCACAATGGGTAGGACCAAGGCCTCTGGGAGTTCAGAGTCAGACCTTCACCAACTTGTTTCTGGTGTGTGGGGCTGCTTGTTCATGTAGGCCAGTGGGACAGGAGCATAGCTGCTGCCCCAAAGTCAGGGGGCAGGGCTGTCATGCCCAAGAGGCAGAGGAACTGGGCCCTCCAGGCCAAGGGGGTGAGGTTGCCACTCAGATGGTCTAGGAGACTTGGGCCACCCAATGAAGGAGATCTGTATAGGTTCCAAGTTGACAAGGGGGGGAATTGTGGGAATTGTGGTAATTAAGGTTATGTGTCAACTTGGCTGGGCCTGGTTTTGAGTGGCTGGGCAGCTGATTGTAGTTATTCCTCATGATGAGACTGGCAATCACTTCCATGGTGGAATTTATTAGAGCAGCTAGTCTTCTTCCAGTATATAAGGAGAAGATTTGACAAGAGTCTTAGCAGTGTTTTGAGATGCTTGGACCCTGCATGTAGCCGAGTCTAACATCCTGCCATGTTTCCTGCCAATCTTAGACAATCTCTGAACTTGAACTAGTGGCCTGCCATGTTATTTGGTAACACTGGGACTTTACAATTTTGTCGGCCTTGGGCTTGTTAGCCTCAGCAGCCAGCAGCTGCCTGAGTGAAGAGACACCTCTAACTCCAGTGGACCAGGACAAGAGGCAGAGCTGAAGCCCAAGGGTGAGGGGCTTTCACTCAGCCCTTAGAGCTTGGTACTTTGAACTCAGACTTCTAGCCTCCAAAATTGTGAGAGAATAAACTCCTGTTTGTTAAAGTCACCCATTTGTGATATTCCTGTTAGAGTGGCATGAAGTAACCGAAACATGAGCCATGGACAGTTCTCAGCTTTGGCCCAGATATATTTAATCAGATTCTGTACTGATGGAACCTGGGTCACAAGGTTTCCAGATCATTATTTTATTGAAGTCTGAGTACTACCAATTTAAATGAATTAATGGAGCAGTAAACATTCACACACTTTGGATGACAGGGCATTTATATCAATGGCAACAAGTCAATGTTTTATATCTATGGTGGTTAATTTTATGTGTCAATTTTTCTAGGCTATGATGCCCAGTTGATTGACAAAACAGTAGTCTAAATGTTGCTATGAAAGTATTTCTGTTATTAACATTTTAGTTAGCTGAGTTTAAGTAAGAGAGATAACTAGGTAAATCTCTACAACGTGGTAGGCCTCATCCAATCAGCTGAAGACCTTAAGAGCAAAAACTGAGGTTCCCCAGGAGAGAAGAATTCTGCCTCATGACTGTAGCTTAGACATCCTATTGGAGTTTCCAGCCTGTCAACTGGTCTATGGATTTATGTATTTTAGACTTACTAGCCCCTACAATGGGAGCTCTGGTAGTATAGTGGCTAAGGCACTTGACTACTAACCAGAAGGCTGACAATTCAAACCC
>NW_006921828.1:4293705-4299497 GCF_000298275.1 Orycteropus afer afer | reverse complement strand
TTTATATGGGATCAAACTGACACTTGCAACTCAAAAGATTAGACAGCAACCTCATGGAGCAGTGAGTTTATGTTAATAAGAGAAACGACTCAGAAAATTAAAGGTGAGAATGGTTGAACAACTCAAATAATTTAATCAATATCATTAAATTATACATGTAGACTGTTAAATTAGTGTATGCTTTGTTATTTTCAACAGCAACAAAATAATTAAAATTTAGAAGAAAAAACAACAACAAAAACCTAATTCACATGGTTATACTTAACTGCAAAGTAGTCTGGGAAATACAGTCCTTTAACTGGTTCCACTCCTTGCAAGAATAAATGTGATGTGATGTTATTAAAGGAGGAGGAGAGAGTGAATATTGAGAGTTAACTAGCAATCTCTTCTCTGATCTAACATAGGACTTCCACTTCTACAAACAAGTTACACAGGTATCAAAGATATATGAACAAGGGTAATATTATAGATTAAATTGTATACCTACAAAATGTGCTGGAATCCTCACCACTATGTTATTGTGTTGTGATGTGCTGTCGAGTCAGACCTGACTCATAGTGAGTGATTACTCCTTGGGTTTCCGAGGCCGTATCGCTATGGAAGTAGATTGCCCAACCTTTCCTCCAAGAAGTGGCTGGTGGGTTTGAACCACCAGCCTTCTGGTTAGCACCCAAATGCCTTAGGCACTACGCTATACCTATGGATATAATGTAATATAATGTAATGACATTTCATAATGTAATGAAATATAACCTACTGATCAATTGAGGTCACACCAGTGTAGAATGGATCTTAAACCTAATCACTTGAGTTTGAAAAGAGCAGATAAAACACAGGTGAAGCACAGGTACAGAGAAGCCATGTGAGGATTGCCTAAGAACTAAGGAACATCTAGGTCTGCAGATGAGAATGAACATGACTGAGATTCTGATTTGGAATTTTAGGCTCCAGAACTATGAGAAAATAAATTTAATTTCTTTAAAATCACTCCTTGTGATATTTGTGTTAAAACAGTACTGTTGTTGTTGTTGTTGTTATGTGCCGTCGAGTCAAACCCGACTCATAGCGACCCCTCCTTGGGTTTCCGAGGCAGTATCACTACGGAAGTAGGATTGCCCAACCTTCCTTCCGAGGAGTGGCTGGTGGGTTTGAACTGCCAGCCGTCTGGTTAGCAGGCAAGTGTCTTAGCCACTATGCTACCAGTTACTAGGTAACTAAAACAGATAGCTTTTGCAAGACTGTTCAAAATGACCAAAGATTAGAAATACTGTAAAAATTCTCAAAGATTTGGATAAATTATGATATTTCTTTACAACATGATGATGTTCTGTGTACAGATATGGCTGAAGTATATAGTTAAATAAAAATGCAACTCAAACTGAGGTTAGAATATGATCTAATTATATAATATAAAAACTCAAACCAAATCTGTTGCAACTGAGTCAATTCTAATGATATTGTTATTAGGTGCCATCAAGTCTACTCCAAACTGTAGCAAGTCCATGTACAACAGAACAAAACACTGCCTGGTCCTGCACCATCTTCATAATCCTTGCTATGCTTGAGCCAATAGTTGTACCCACTTTGTCAATCCATCTAATTGATGGTCTTACCCTTTTTCACTGACCCTGCACTTTACCAAGCTTGATATCCTTCTCCAGGGACTGGTTCCTTCTGATAACATGACCAAAATGGTGAGATGAAGTCTGGCCATTCTCGCTTCTAAGGAACATTCTGGCTGTACTTCTTTCAGGACAGACTTGGTCATTCTACTGGCAGTATTCTTTCAGTATTCTTCACCAAAACCAAAATTCAAAAAGACATCAACTCTTCTTTGATCTTCTTTATTCATTGTCCAGCTTTCACATGTATATGAAGCAACTCAAAATACCATGGATTGGGTCAGGCACACCTTAGTCTTCAGAGTGATTCTTTGCTCTTTCACACTTTAAAGAAGTCCCTTGGAACAGATTTCCCCATTGCAATACGTCTGATTTCTTGACTGATGCATCCATGGGTGTTGATTGCTTGGGTCAGGCACACCTTAGTCTTCAAAGTGATTCTTTGCTCTTTTACACTTTAAAGAAGTCCCTTGAAACAGATTTCCCCATTGCAATACATCTGATATCTTGACTGATGCATCCATGGGTGTTGATTGTGGATCCAAGTAAAACGAAATCCCTGAACAACTTGAATCTTCTTTCCATTTATCATGATGTTGTTTATTAGTCCAGTTGAGAGGATTTTCATTTTATTTACACTGAAGTATAATCCACACTGAAGACTGTAATCTTTGATCTTCAAAAGTAAGTGTTTCAAATAATCTTCACTTTCAGCAAGCAAGATTGTGTCATCTGCATATCACAGGTTGTTAATGAGTCTTCCTCCAATCCTGATTTTATGCTCTTCATAAAGTCTAGCTTCTTGGATTATTTGTTCACATACAGATTGAATAAGTATGATGAAATGAAAAAAACCTTGACACATGCCCTTCCTAATGTTAAGCCATGCAATATCTCCTTGTTCTGTTTGAGTAACACCCTGTTGTTGGTCTATATAGAGGTTTCTCATGAGCACAACTAAGTATTACAGAATTCCCATTCTTGGCAATATTATCCATAAATTGTTATGATCCACACAATTGAATACCTTTTCATAGTCAATAAAACACAGGTAAACATCTTTCTGGTATTTTTTGCTTTCAACCAAGATCCATCTGACATCAGCAATGATATCCCTCATTCTGCATCCTCTTCTGAATCAAGTTTGGATTTCTGGCAGTTCTGTCAATATCCTGCTGTAACTGTTTTTGAATTATTTTCAACAAAATTTTACTTGCAGGTGATACTAATGAAATTGTGCATTAATTTCCACATTCTGTTCAATCACCTTTCTTTGGAATGGGCACAAATATGGATATTTTCCAGTCAGTTGGCCAGGTAGCTGTCTTCCAGATTTCTTGGCATAAATGATTAAGCACCTCCAGTGATAAATCTGTTTGTTGAAACATCTCAGTGGGTATCCCATCAGTTCCCAGAACCTTGTTTTGCACCAATTCTTTCAGTGCAACTTGGACTTCTTTATTCAATACCATTGGTTCTTGCTTATATGTTACCTCCCAAAATGGTTCAATGTCAACTGATTTTATTGTACGGTGACTCTCTGTATTCCTTCCATCTTCTTTTGATGCTTCCTGAATCATTTGGTATTTTACACATAGAATCCTTCAATATTGCAATTTGAGGCTTAAATTTTTTCTTCAGTTCTTTGATTTGAGAAGAAGAGGGTTCTTCCCTTTTGGTTTTTTAATTCCAGTTCTTTGCACATTTCATTATAATACTTTAGATTGTCTTTCTGAACTTCTCTGAGAAATTTTCTGTTTAGCCCTTTTGTCTCATCATTCATTACATTCACTTTAGCTACTCTCTATTTAAGAGCAAGTTTCCCAGTCTCTTTTGACATCCTTTTTGGTCTTTTCTTCCTTTCCTGTATTTTTAATGACCTTCTGCCTTCTTCAAATATGATGCTCTTGATGTCATCCCATAATTCATCTGGTTCTCTATCGTTGGTGTTCAATGCCTCAATCTATTCTGATGACAGTGTATTTAAATTAAAATGCTTCACATCTTAAATGCTTTCACCAAAGAATATGTATTACTTTTACAATGATTAACTTTTTTAAAAAATTTTTATTGTGATTTGGGTGAAACTTTATAGAGCAAATTCATCTTCCATACAGCAGTTGACATACATTTTGTCTCATGACATTGACTGCAATTTCCCACAATGCAACAGCTCTCTTCCCACTTCCTCCCTATAATGGCCCTTTCCTTGTGTCCTTTCCTCCCATGCTCTCATATCCCCCAAGCTGTCTCCCTGTACAAGCATGACCCTTCTATTACAGTGATTAACTTTTAAGTCAGACCTTTATTTATCAAAAAGGTATCATTAATCTTAGGATTTCTTATACTCTTCAGCACAATTATCTTTGGTATTACCCCTACTTCTGTCTCAGCTCTTAACTCAGTGCAGCAGTTTTATAAAGCTTCCCACTTAAAACAATTAAGGATTTTTTTTTTTTTTTCCAACCATTCCAGGGAAGTTACTTCTGAGGATGTTGCTAGCCCCTTATCCATTAGAGTCAATGCTTATCCCCTCAGACCATTTCAGTGCAGGCCAAGGAAATAGTTCACAGTTCTGTAATGGTGTTTCATTGTCAAAAATATTTGGCAAATGCTAAGTTAAAGTAAAACGGATTTCCTTTCTGTAGGATATTTTAATACCTTTAATGGTGAGAGATTGTTATGAATATCCAAAAAAGAAAAGGAATATGCAAGCATATGCAGCCTTTACTGCTACAGAAAGTCAAGAAAAGGTTTATGTACAGAAAGAAATAGTCTTTGAAGTTTACCAGGAATGGGAGGGGAAGAGAGGGTAAATCACTAACTAGAGCATAGATATGTATTAACTGTCACATAACAACAACATGGTTAAAAAAAAAAAGAATGTGTAGGTGAGGGTGGGGGATTAGAAGATGGACAGGAATGAACTAGGAGATAGAACAGAAGCACTAAATATGTGATTAGGCCAGTTAACTGGGATGTCTCATGAAACCATCCCACTTGGGGATGACCCCATGACCATAAACTTCCAAACCAAGGAACCAAATCCCATGAGGTATTTGGATGTACATAAGCAGCCTCAGCAGCTACTCTTTTGTTGTTGTTGTAAATATATTTATCACACAACTATTGGAAGTTCAACATGGGTCACTATGAGTTGGAATCCACTTCATGGCAGTGGATTTGGTTTTTGATTTTGAATCATCCAAAGTTTAGGAATGGCTGCTTTAGTTGAATAGGCAAGAGAAAGACAACTAGCAGATTGCAAGCTATGTTCTCAGCTAAATACCCATTCTCAGGAAGAATGTCTTACTTGTCCTAATACCACCTGATCTATTTTGTGCCTACCTCTATCATTTCTTTTTGCCATTTTCCTTTGTGGGCTGTAGGCTTTTGCCTGCCCTATTGGTATCTATATATGATCAAATACCTTATGACATTTAAGCTTAAACAGCAAGATATTCCTCAGAACAACTGTTCAATATTTTCCGTAGAACTAATAATAATTCTGCTACCTTGATAACTATAAAGGGCAACTGATGCCTCTTGGAAAATGTGGACACTGAATTTTCTCAGTACAGAATCACAGAGCTGGGATGGACCTTTGCTTCTATAAATCCATCCAGATTCTCTTTGCCATTTATCACATGAGAAAGTTCAGGAATGTGTTATGAAAAGTTCTAGGTTCTTGCTTATACAATACTGACACCCCTTCCCAAACTTCTGTCCTATTTCTCCACTTCTGACCTGATATGCATTTGTACCCTTCCCAGCTAAACAGGTTAAAGGAGATGCTGACACTCTGAAGCAGTAATTTAGCAGGAAGTGTAATTTATGATCAACACTCTACTTCTCTGCAAATCTTAGATGTAGAAAGGCAAGATTGTTTGGGCCCAATACATCATTATTTTTTCCTTACCTTCCAAAATGTTCTTGGCATTATGGAGGGGCTTAACCCTTAAAATTGTATGAAGAATTTTCCATGTTTGAATTTTCTCCTATAGCTTGCATTGGAATCTTAAAGAAATATATTCTTAAGCAGATAAAATTCTTAAAGAGATACATTTTTTTAAAATTTTATTTTGATTTGGGTGAAGATTTACACAGTAAATTCACTTTTCATACAGCAGTTCACATATACTTTGTCTCATGTCATTGACCAAAATTTAC
>NW_006921828.1:4284597-4289255 GCF_000298275.1 Orycteropus afer afer | reverse complement strand
AATCCTTCTGCCTAGTCTGCCATCTTGCTGGAACTCCTCAAAGAGATACATTTTATCTTTAAGATAAAAACGTTCTCCATGGAATTGAGTGACTCTTGAGGTTATCCTAGTGAAGTGCAGTATTCAGGGTACCTCTTACCTACTCTTTTGAGACTTGGGAACTTCGGCTAAATGAACATCAAAGTTTGCCTCCTGGCATGTGTTCCCTTGCAACAATTCTTCTCCCTAGCTCCAGACAACTTCAATTGCTTTTATTCATCAAACATTTTGTGGAGATCATGAGACTACTTTTTCAAATCCATTATGTCATTGGAGAAAACTGTCTACATAATCTGATAGTAATTGACTAGTACCTAAGCTACTGCCATGCTTTCCAAACATTTACTGAGTTCTTACTATGTTTTGGAGACCCTAGGGAATATAGTTAAGTGTTAAGCTATTAACTGAGAGGTTGGAGGGTCAAATTCAATAAGAGGTGCCTGGGAAGAAAGGCCTGACAATCTACTTCCAAAAAAAAAAAAAAAATTAGCCATTGAAAACTCTATGGGACACAGTTCTACTATGACCATAAGGTGTCGCCATAAGTTGAGGTAGATGTTATGGTGACAGGTGGTTTAACTATGTGCCAGGCACCACAATAAGTACGTCCTGACCTCATTTTGCTTAATCTTCACAGTAACCCTATTGAGTAGTCATTATCATTATCCCCACTTTGGAAATTGCTATTATAGATTAGAAAACTAAAGCACAGAGAGGTTAAAGATTTCAAGTCACACAGCTAATGCGAGAGGAAGTTCAAACTCTTACCCAGTCAACCTGTTTCTGGAACCTGAGTTCTAGGTTGCCAAACCGTTCTGATTGATTAAGTGCTATATGTAACAGTATGTTCATTTTACCAAAAGAATAGGAAAGCAGAAGTAAGTATTAAGTAGCCTGATTTAGTAACCAGAGTGCTGGGTTGGGATTCTGAGAATCAGCTTCCTAATATATCCCCCAGTCGGGGCTGACTCGATGGCAAATAACAACAACAACAACAACAATATATCCCCTTGGTCATCAACTTCCTAGATGATCTTAAGCCAATTATTTAATATTTCTGTGCTGTGTCTCCTGTAAAATGGAAGATGATTATTTAAAATAGAAAAAAAACAACATTGTTAAAATTTTGAATTATTTAACTTTTAGGTTAAATAAAATAATAGAGCTTTGCTGAAGGAAATAATAATAAATGCATCTATAGATTCAGAGTAAAACACCACTATCCACACGGAAAGGACCCAACTTTCATTTGTGAAAAAGATTTCTTTGTCAGTGTAATCTTGAGCATGGTTCTTATTGTTGATTCAGAAAGTAAATTCTAATCTTCTCTCCAGGTTTCTTCCATTTCTTTCTCTTTCTCTTTTCTCTCAGTTTTTTTTTTTTTCTCTCCCTCTCTTTCTCTCTCTCTTCCTCCCTTCCTCTCCTCCCCACATTCATCTCCTATTTTTCCCTCCTTTGCTCCCCTGTCTGGTATTACAAAGACAGCACTGTGCCTGGGAGAGTGCTGAAGGGATGCCGTGGGAGATGACAAGGAGACCAAATACGTTTTAACAAACTCGGCCTCTTTTTGCAGCTGCTGTTTGGAAAGCAGGCTTCTTGCCATTCTCGGGCTTACTCTGCCAAATGCCTTATCCTGGGCTGAGCCCCAAGACCTCAACCACAGACTACTTTCTATGGCATTTCCAAATGCAGTCACTCAGCTGTGCTGCAGGCAATAAATATCTCTTTTTGTATTGGGGAAATGGGTCCATGGGATCTGTCTGCTATTCCTTCAGAGTCTTCTATCGCCACCTCTCTATTTTCACTCCAATTGCATTATTGCTCTTTATGATAGAATCTACAGGTATTTATCAAGTACCTGTGTCAAAGTTCTGGGTAAGCTCTCTGCAGCATTAGAATATTTCTCAAATTCTGAAAGGGTGGGATTGGTAGAAAATTGTAGCTGTAAGATTAGCAAGATATTTTTGTTAGGTGCCTTTGAGTGAATTTTGACTCACAGTGGCCCTATGTGACAGGATAGTATGAAAGATATTTTTTTTCCTACAGACTAACCAAGTGGATTAACAATATTTAAATTTCCCAGCCTCTTACTATAAAGATAGTAATGTAAAATCTTAAGGTTAGAGGAAATAGATTTATTTAATATTTATTCTTAACATCAAAGATCAGAATTAGGATAAATACATAGAACTAACAATGTGGCAGATAAACCAAATACTACTACTACTATTAATAAAAATATGAGCTATTATCATTTATTAACACAAATTTTGTGGCCAGGATAAATGCATGGAACTTTATATTATCTTATTTAATGTTCAAACTCCTTCTTGTAAAATACATATTGTTAGCTGACTTTTAAAAATGAGGAAACCGATACCAATAAGAGTTTATCGTCCATTGTTTTTCTTAATACTTTGCATCTTAAATTTATGTGCTGAAAAATGTTGTGTTGTTTTTTGTTAGTTGACACTGAATTGGCTCTGATCCTAGCAATGAACAGGATGAACAATTGCCCAGTTGTGAACATCTTCGTAATTGTTAGAATGTTTGAGTCCACTGTTGCAGCTATTGTGTCAGTCCATCTCCTTGAAAGTTTCTCTCATTGCCCTTGGCAGTCTCCTTTACCAACAGTGGTTGTTAAGGTTGTGTGTCAACTTGGCTGGGCCTGGTTGAGTGGCTGGGCAGCTGAATGTGGTTATTCCCCATAGTGAGATTGGCACTCAATTCCATGGTCGATTCTACTGGAACAGCTGAGTAGCTGCTTTAGAGATGTGGTCTGCTTCTAATATATACAAAGCAGCATTAAGGAAGGTCTCTAGATTTTTGGCATGCTCGAACCCTGCATGTAGCCAAGTCTTCATTCAACAACCTGCCATGCTCTGCCATTCTTGGAACTTTTAATGGACTTGAATCAATGGCCTGCCGTGTGGTTTGGTAATATTGGAACTGTGCCTTTTCACTTGTTGACCTTGAGTTTGTCAGTCTCAGCAGCTACTTGAGTGAAGAGATACTTCTAGCTTCAGTGGGCTGGAAGCAAGAGGCAGAGCTGAAGCCCAAGGTTGAGGGACTTTCACCCAGCCCCTAGAGCCTGGCACCTGGAACTCAGACATCTAACCTCCAAAATTGTAAAAGAATAAACTGTTTGTTAAAGCCATCCCATTTGTCATATTTCTGTTAGAGCAGCACTAGGTAACCAAAACACCAACCACGATGTCCTTTTCCAATAATGATTCTTCCTGGTGATGAATCCAAAGTAAACTAGTTGAAGTCTTCCTATCCTTGTTTCTAAAGAACATTCCTTCGAACGAGTTGGAATTGATTCAATGGCAAATGATTTGATTTGGTATAAACAGTCATTCTATTAAAAAGGGATAGATTTTGGGAGATTTTGACTTTTTAATCTTCTACTTCTGTGTTATTTGGTATTTTCCCCTAATTAACATGCATTATTTTTATATTAAAAGCCACTAAATATTTCTATTTTAAAAATAAAAACTGGCATGTCTATATGAGCAAGGATATATTTGACCCTAGGCACCTAATTGTCACATACACTGTTGGTGAAAGTTAAATTATTTTGGAGGGTAATTTTGTACCATGTGTCAGAACTGAATAGAAGCATAACAATCCTTTTCAAAAAAGAATGTTTATCTATACACACATATACACATGCACAATTACATATTTATCTAATTTTGTTTTGGGCCAAAATTATGGAAGAACACACATGAATACCTTTAATACTGAGGTATTGCAGGAGAGAAAAGGGCTTTTATTATGACTTTATGCTCATCTATACTTTTTATTTTTTTTTCCCCAAGATCATGTATTACATTCACGTTATAAAAAACTATAATAAAATGAAAGTGAGAGGGTAAGATGGCAGAATAGACAGACAAGCTACACAGACCCTCTTCAACAAAGAAAAGAGAAAAAATTGACACAGATATGGAAGATAATCCTGGAGCCCTGAGCTTTGGGGAGGATGCAGAAGTGGATTAACCAGTAGAGGAACCTGAATGAAAACAGTGAATAAAGAGACAAATGAAGCTGCAGACTGTCACCTATCCTGATGATGTGGACAGTTTGAATATTTACAAGTGGTGTTAGGACCTGAAACTTAACGTAAAAATTGGCCCTGCTCACCAAGGGCTGCAAGGACAAAGCACTGATGGCTCACGACTAAAAAGTGAAACAACAAACAAAGAGACAAACATAGCTGTGGACTTTCAGCTGTCTGGAGGATGTAGCCATTTTGAATATGTACAAGAGGAGTGGCCACTTTGGTTATTTAAAGTGCCAGAGTTCTGATGCCACTGAGTTAAGGCTTCACTCACTAATGACAGCACAGGCAACCATACTGGAGGCTGACATCTGGAAAGGTGCAATATTCCCCTTGTTACTTTTATACCCCCATACCCTCTTGGTGTATGGAGGTGTGGCCATCCCCCACCTCTACCTCCCTTTTGGACTGGCAGGATTTCTATCCCAGTCTGTGTGCTGTGATGGAATCTGGGTGCCCTGGCTCCCCACATCCCTGAATTTTTTGTTTTTGTTTCTTACATGTTTTTTTTTTTTTTTTAAATTGTGATTTGGGTGAAGATTTACATAGCAAA
>NW_006921828.1:4281565-4283122 GCF_000298275.1 Orycteropus afer afer | reverse complement strand
GAACAGCTAACAGAGATCTGAGCACCCACTTCCATTCTCTATCACACCCATGAGGAGACAGGTGGTGAGTGCATAAGTGCTGTCAGCTAGCAGAAAGAAGAGAACTGTACCCTGCTTAGTCAGATATATCAACACAAGGCAAAGGAAAGAAAAATAATCATGGGCAAATCACACCAACATACAATCATCAATTAAATATAAATACAACAAAGTCACAATGTCTCAGAGACAACAGAACATCACAGTGCACACGAAGAAGCAAGATAAAGTAGTAGAAACAAGGGAGCAGAATACAGACACAGAAAATATCCTTGAGGAAGAAGCAGCATTGGAACTCCCTGATAAGGAATTCAAAAGAATTATATTTAGGAACCTTGAATGGACTGAGAGCCAGATCAAGGAAAACACTGACAAAATAAAGGAAAGCACAGATAAAACCCTAGAAGAATGTTGGAAGACAACGTAAGAACAAAATGACAAAATAAAAGAAAAATTAGAAATGATACAAAATCTACTGATAGAAATCCAAATGATTAATACTAAAATTTCAGGAATAGATAACACATCAAATGGGCAAAGGAGTAGAATCAAATCAATGGAAGAAAGAATTAGTGATATTGAAGACAAATACCTCAATACTACTTTGGTAATGGATCAATCAGGAAAAGATCAAAATGAAGAAAGCCTAAGATTCATATGGGATACCATCAAGAGGAATAACTTATGTGTAATCAGAATTCAAGAACAAGAAGAGACAAATAAAATCATGGAGAAAATTGTCCAAGATTTCCCTGATATGATGAAAGACGAGAATATATCCTTTCAAGAAGTTCACAAACCCCAAATACGATAGGCCTCAAAAGAAAATCACTAAGACATATCATGAACAAACTCACCAAAACCAAAGAAAAAGAAAGAACCCTGAAAGCAGCGTGGTAAAAACAAAAAGTTAACTTACAAAGGGCAACCAATAAGACTAAGCTCTGATTTCTCAACAGAAACTGTGCAGGTGAGAAGGCAATGAGAGGTTATATATAAAACCCTGAAAGAAAAAAGTTTCAGCTGTCCTACAAATATGATGGTGACATTAGGACATTTCCAGATAAGTGGAAATTAAGGGAATTTGTTAAAACCAGACCAACCTTACAAGAGATGCTAAAGGGAGTCCTTTGGATGGTGAACTAACAATAGCAAACAGCAATCGACTATTAATACACATGATGATGTAACCCAACCTAGTTATAGAAGCATCCAAAGTAAAGTAAGCTTACAAGGCTGTATAGAGGAACCAGAGACATCAATTGGCAACAACTAAAACCAAAAAGAGGGGAAATAAGAGTGTAGTTATAGAATTTCTAAATGGTGAGAAAATCAAGACAATTGAGAGATAGAATGGATTTTTTGGACTTGGAAGGAAAATTATAAATCACAAGGTAACCTCAAAGAAAAATAATAAACTTTCACATCAAAATAAAAAAGAGGACAAGCACAAATATTTAGGAAATACTGAACAAATAACAATAAGGAAATGATAATATGATTAATAAACATAATGAG